>NC_057354.1:39244220-39544220 GCF_016509475.1 Prionailurus bengalensis | reverse complement strand
CTTCCTTCTAGATAAGTCTACTGAGGCAAGGGGAACAAAAGCAAATATAAATAACTGAGACTATATCAAAACAAAAAGCGTCTGCACAGCAAAGAAAAGAATCAACAAAACTAAAAGGCAATCTACAGAATGGGATATGTGCAAATGACATCTGATTTGGGTTAGCATCTGAAATACATAAAGAACATATAAAACTCAACACCCCAAAAACAAATAATCCAATTAAAAAATTTTCAGAAGACATGAACAGAGACATGTTCCCAAAGACAACATACAGATGGCCAACAGACACATGAAAAGATGCTCAACCTCACTATCAGAGAAATACAAATCAAAACTACCATGAGATACCACCTCACACTTGTCAGAATGGCTAAACCAACAACACAAGAAACAACAGGCATTGGCAAGGATATGGAGAGGGGAACCCTCTTTCACTGTTGGTGGGAATTCAAACTAGTGCAACCACTCTGGAAAACAGTATGGAGGTTCCTCAAAAAATTAAAAATAGAACTACTCTACAATCCAGTAATTGCATTTCTAGCTATCTACCAAAAGAACACAAAAATACTAACTCAAAGGGATACTTGCATCCTTATGTTTATGGCATTATCTACAATAGCCAAATTATGGAAACAGCCCAAATGTCCACTGACTGATGAATGGATAAAGGAGATGTGGTATACACTGACGTAATTTTAAAAGAATATTGGATAAAGAAGATGTGGCTTATATATACAATGGAATACTACTTGGCAATGAGAAAGAATGAAATCCGCGTGGATGGAACAGGAAAGTGTTATGCTAAATGAAGTAAGTCAGGCAGAGAAAGACAGATACCATTATGTTTTCACTCATATGTGGATCTTGAGAAACTCAACAGAAGACCAGGGGGTTGGGGAAGGGGGGAAAAAAGTTATAGAGAGTGAAGTAGGCAAACTATAAGAGACCCTTAAATACTGAGAACTGAGGGTTGATGGGGGGCGGAGAGAAGGGGAAAGTTGGTGACGGGCACTGAGGAGGGCACCTGTTGGGATGAGCACTGGATGTTGTATGGAAACCAATCTGACAATAAATTTCATTAAAAAATAATAAAAAAATAAAATTTCCATCCCAATATTGAGGCTGGAAAAAAAAATAATATTGGAAGCCCAACAGACTTTATCAACCATGCAAACATTCATAGAAAGTAAAAGTTACTAATTTACTGACTCAGTATATTCCTGAGCTTCCCCATGTTGTCACAAACAGAAAGTATATATAAGTCTTAGCTATGCTTAAGATGCCGGTAATGATAAATTCCATAATAACTACACACGTGATCATTATTTTTGAGGTCATAAATTTGTAGAATGCATAAAATCTGCAATACTAAAATATTTAGAGAAAACAACCTGAAACTCTGGGGCAGCACCCTCTCAACCTTTTTCTTTAATGATTTTTACATGACTAAGATCAGACTTTCAGTACTGATATATAAAACCATACACATTTGCATAATCACCAATGTGTACTAGAAGTACCAGCCCTGAAGGAAAAGAACATATATTCACACCTTGAAAAACATTTTTATTTCTTAGGATTTCTTGACAAAATACACTACAGATTACTTTTAAATCTTTTCATATATTTATATGAAATTTTTAAAAAGAACTTTAAAAACTGACTCAATTAAAATGGAAAGAATTTTTCAGCAGCAAGACTTTTACAACAACTTTTCAGTGGAATCTTCTAAAAGATGCAACCAGTAGTATACCTATATGCGAAAATATTACAAAGTACATTTCAAAGGAAAAACCAAAAAAAAATAGCAACATTTTTCTGTGTGTGTATGCATGATGTTCATATCTCCATCGTGTGCATACATACAGACATGATAAGCTGAAATAAGCACTGTGACAGCTTTAAGGTAACTGGGGCATATAAAAATATACAATTTCCCCTCTTTCTAGTCATATTCTATTCACTTATAAGGATTCCCAAATGATAAAAGCCACTGTATAAATAAGTCATAGGTACTCAAGAGGTACCCTTTTTGGTAGTAGGCTCTGAAATCATTTAAAGAAAAATATTTAGATTCCCCTTCTGAGCACATGGATGATTACACTCCCCCCCCCCCACCCTCCGCCCAGGTCTAAAATGCTTCTACTGCACATGCCTTCTGGAACTCCAGCTCTGAGATCAGAAATCTCCACTATATCCTTAGCTTAACTGCTGAATGTGTTCTTGACTTTTTGGACTCCACTGAAACTTAGTTGTCCTCTAAGAGTATCAACTCATTTCAAATGGAGGTTGTGTGTGTGTGTGTGTGTGTGTGTAGGTCTAACCGCATGTTCCTCAAGGCTAAGAGATACAGTAAATGCTCCCCACTTCCATACCAAAGCCATTTCTTCACCTTCCTCAACTTCCCTTGAGGACTCTTCTTTTTTATTTTTGCTTGTATGAACAATACTGCTAAAGAACATTCTTGAGCATGTTATCATGTACACACATGCAAGGCTATCATGATGATATATACCTGGAAATGGAAGCATAGAGTCATTGAGTATTCATGGATTTACTACCAACGAGCTTTCTCAAGTGGTTGTACCAATTTATACTTCAACTTATTGAAGTATAATTGGAGGCTCCTTTCCAGTCTTCTACAGTCTGGCTTCTGACCCTATTAATCCACTCAACAAGCTCCCCAAAGACTTACATATTGTCAAATCCAGTGACCACATTTCTGTTCCAATCTCAGTTTTTTACAAGTATTCAACAGAAACAACTATTCTTTTTGAAATACATCCTTTCCTTAGCTCCCATAACCTTTTATTGTCCTAGTTTTCTTCCTTTCTCACTAGTCACTCCTTCCAGTCTCTTTTGCTGGCTCATGCTACCACCTCAAAATGTTAAAGATCCCCAAGTCTCAGTCCTGAGCTCCTTTTCTTTTCTCCATACATGTACTCAATCTGGGAATTTCATTCAGTCCCACGGTTTTAATTACCAAAAATGTTAATGGCTCCCAAAATTATTATCTTCAGCCCACATATCCTGAGATCTTTTATCAGGAAATTGTTCTACTTTTTAAATATATTTTAATTCCATCTACTTCTTTCCATTTCCATTGATTCCACCTGGCCCAAGTCACTATAAACCAATAACCTGGACTAGCTGGGGGCCATTTCCATTTTTTATCCTCCCCACCTCCTACAATCCATTCTCAACAACCAGAGTAATCCTTTTAAAATGGAAGTTCGCTCTCCTGTTGAAAATACTTCAGTGGCTTTGTGACAGACATTACTACTAACTGTCCCCTGGTATTTATTATCCATTTCTTCTGTTTAGTAATAACCCACACAAACAAGTTTTAACAGGGTACAATGCCAACCAGCGGGAGACTATACTTCAAAACCTCTCATGCTACTAAGAATGGCCATGTGAATAAGTAAGGACTAGAAATATAAGTGGAAGCTATACTTGAAAAGGAAGTTACTAGTCCTTCATTCCCTCTTTCTAAAGTTAGAGACATGGACGTATAGATGGTAAGTTGGCTTAGACCATAAAGAGAGGGGAACACTTTATGAGATGGTTAAAGACCAAGACAGAAGGAACTAAGATCCTTGGACAACCTTGTGGAATGGGCTCAGCTACCAATTCTGGACAGTTATTACATGAGAAAGAAACTCCTATTTTGTTGGACGACCTGTAGTTGGGTTTTTTTTCCTACACAGCAATTGAACCTCCACTTTCCCGCTGTACTTGGAATAAAGTCTAAGCTCCTTAACATGGCATGTAAAGTTCTATACAATTCAACACCAGTCATCTTTTTCCTCCCAAAACCTTGCTCCCATCCAAATGAAACTCTGCCCTAGATGTTCTTCCCCTGATATTTATATGGCTGGACCTTTTCTATTATCAACTCAAATATCTCCTCAGAAAAAACTTTCCTCACTTTCTGTTTTTAATGCACCCTGCAGTACCAAGCAGGAGAGGAGTTGGGATTGGGTATGAGAACAGGCAAATAACTGACAGAAGATATTATTTACTGATATCTTCAATATGTGATAAAATTGTGATTATTATATTATATTTATGTTATGAATAACATTAATAGTATCCTAGCACTAATAAAAGATTTTTTGTTTCATGTAACTTGGACTTTTATCAAAGCATAATACACATGCCAAAAAGTTCACAAATCATAAGATAACACAATTCACTGAATTATTCCAAAGTCAGAAACCCATATAAACCACTACCCATATCAAGAAACAAAACATCACTAACACCTAAAATCCCCCAGAGGGGAAGAGTTACTTCCCAATAACTACCCATCCCTTCTCTCATCCACAAAAGTAACCACTATCTTTCAGGTCTAATTCCTTAGTTCTGCCTGCTTTTGAATTTTATATGCATGGAATCATATACAATACATAGTATTTTATGGTTGATTTCTTTCAATGAAAATATGACTTGTGTAATTTTGTTGCATAGAGCTTTAATTTGTACATTCACTGCTCTGCTCATTGTATTAAATATACCACAATTTATTTATCCATCTTACTGGTGATGACATTTTTGTTTCCAGGGTTTTCCTAACACAAATGATGCTGCTTTGAACAAGACTGCACTTTTAGTGGATACCTGTATGAATTCCTATTGATATCACTGAGATATACAGGCATTTGTGTACCTAATATATATATATATAAAATATATATATATATAAAATATATATATATAACATATATATATTAGAGAGAGAGAGAGAGAGAGAGAGAGAGAGAGAGAGAGATCTAATATATAGAGAGATCTATAGATATGTATAGATCTATCTGTATATATCTGTATACACAGGGCTGCAAGAATTTTCAAGTGCTTTTCCCAAATTACACTGCTAGCAGCAGTGAATATTATCCATTTTCTGTTGACACTTGGTACTGTCAATCTTTTTAACTTTAGGCATTCTAGTGAGTTTCATAATAGTATCTCATTATGATTTTATATAGCACTTCCTTGAAGAATAAATTGAGCAATTTTTCACATATTTATTAGCCATTTGAGTATCCTCTTTTATAAACTGCCTGTTCAATTATCTTTCCCATTTTTCTGCTGGGTTATCTGTCTTTTTCATACTGATTTATAGAAGTTCTTACATAATATGGACAAAATGTCTTTGTTAGATACATATGCTGCAAGTATCTTACATTCTTTGGTTTGCTTTTTCTTTCATTGTATGTTTTGATGACAGAAGTTCTTAACTTGTCAATGGTCCAACTTATCATTCCCTTCATGTTAGTAAGTTCTGTGTTCTGCTTAAGAAATATTTTCTTGCCTTAAGATATGAAGATATTCTCTTATAATGTCCACTAGAGACTTCCTTTTTTAACTTTTCACATTTAGATCTTCAATCAATGTGCACAGTGAGAAGCAGATATCAAGTTTAATTTTTTTCCTATTTGGGTAACCAAACGACCAGCAACATTAAAAAGGTTAATTATTTTTAAGTGACGAAAAGTAAAACCCACTTTGAAGATATCAATTACAAATATTTAAGCATCAAATAACACAGCACTGAAACATGTTGGGAAGAATGAAAAAATGACAAACACACAACAATCATGCAAAACTTTAATATAATTCTCATAACCATATGACAGCAAAATATAGATGGGATGTAAACACATGTAATAAAGCCAATAAATAATATACCAAACTGCCTACCCCACAGAGGACTCACCTTATTTCTCAGTGTCTGGGGAGCATTTTAAATACTGATCTTACACGTATCACAAGAAAAAAAATCTCAAAAAAGAGAAATTGTAGTTACCTTATTGTCTGGTCATATTATAATAAACCTAGAAATTAATACCTGTATTTTACACACTTAATTTTCATAATTTTAAAAATACCCTCTTAAATAATTTAGTTCAAGGAGGAAATCACAGCTGTATTTATAAAACACTTAAAAATATCAAAAACAGTACCTATCAAACCATATGGGACTTCGTCAAAGCTCTAATTAGAAGCAAATTTAGAATAATGAAAGCCTCCATAAAAAAGCAATAAAAATAAATGGGGATATTAAATTATTGGAAAGGAAAACCTAGAAGAGGCAATATAGGTACAATTATATATTTTTTTCAATTGGAGAGCAGAAAAACAAAAGAAGTGAAAATAATTCTAGTGCTTTAAAAATATTAATAAACATACCTCCACCCTAATTAAATATTTAAAAATAGAAAGGAAAATACAAGACATAAAATTGGTAATGATAAAAAGACTCAGATAAGGAAAAGATCAAATGTTATAATGAAATCCTATGTATAACTGTTTGCTAATACACTTTTAACTGAATAAAATTGACAATTTTTAAGGAAAAACAAATTATCATATTATCAAAAACCTGAAAAGACCGGTAACTATGCAAGAAATTGGAAAAACTATCAAATACATACCTCTATGAAACGCTATGGGTAAAATCTAATTATATCATGTATTATCCATTTGCAATCTGCATAATATCAGAGAAACTTCTGTAACACACTCCAGGGCTCCTATTAAGAAGTGTTATCCATTTATTATTCATTCATTTAGTCATTCAACAATATTTATCTAATGAGGATCCTGTATGTACCAGACTCTGCTAAATACTAGAGATATAAACATGCACAAGCAAAATATGATCCCTGGACTCTAGAAGTTATAAAACAGGGACATGTAAATAGGCAATGACAATAGATATTTTATAACAAGAGAAGTCAGAGGGAAAAAAAGAGAACTGACCTCTAGCCTAACCAATGAGAATGGGAAGAAGAGGGTACAAGAGAGAACCGGAATATGGTGAACACCTATACTCTTTGCAATGTCAGATGTCACAAAAAGACATTTTCATTCATTCCTCTGAAAATCTCTGGACAGGTAACTTGCCCTGTGCACAGGCTGGTAACTAGAAGTGTAAGGATTCACACCCAAATTTTTTGTCTCCAAAGCTCCTGGGTTTTTCCCTTTAAAGGAAAATAAGAAGCCTAAGTGGCTATAACACATACACACACATACACACATACACACATTCAACTGAGGAAGGATAAAAGAGAACACAAACCCAAGAGCATCAAAAAGGTGGGGGGGGGGGCGGGGGGCGGCGGTGGTGGGAAGGGGACGAGACTTTTCAACAAGATAATTAATGCATTTTTGTATGCTATCGCTAGAGGGCAGCATTACAAAGACTAGGAATAACTTCTAACTACTGAATCAATAGGGGAAAAAAGGACGAGTAAAACTAAAGCATTTCAATGTTTAAGCTCATTTTTAAGTACTAAAAAGATGTTTTCCTATGGTTGAATAAATTTTAGAATGTCTAAATCATATATAAGACAAGAAAAGAAATGCAGGTTTTTCTTTTTTAACATGAGGCATGTAGAAAATATTTCCTTGGAGTTTCATAGAACAAAGATTACTTGTAACACCAGTGAAGATAGATGAATAAGCCCATAAATACAAAAACTTATTTTCTAAATAAACTATAACAAAGCTAGAACAAAGCAGCTTGTCAGTGTAAAAAAAAACCACATATTTTATATTCTTGCTTTTGTCAGCATATTAATAAAATTAATTTATCCCAAATAGAAAAATTTTCAGACAGGCAGAATTAGACCATTCAGTTAGAAACAAGCTTTGAGAAAGGATCTTTAACAAATAGCAAAAGGAGACAAAGAATTCTTCTGAAAGAAAATCATTATCTGCACTGTCTTACCTCCTAGTCACCCCATAATCCAGTTTTCTAGGTTGTAGCCCCACTGAAGTTGCTCTGGACAAATTTGCCAGTTGTTGCTCTGTACTAAATATGAAAAACACTCTGCATTCTTTGTTACTGCACCTCTTTGTAGCAACTGACACAAATTGAACAGTCTTCTTTAATGCAACCCTGATTCCTCATCTCTAGCCCAGCCAAACCACCACTCCCTTTTACCATCAATAGGATTCTATTGGTCCTTTCACTGACCATTGTTAAAAGTTTAGAACTCCTTGGGGCTTCCTATCAGGCCTCTTCTAACTTTTTTCCTTAGAGAATCTTCACTCCACTACAGAGAGGGCTTTCCAAATCTCATTCTCCAGCCCCATTCTGACAACTGTTACAGTAGTCATCTCTAGATATTCTACAAGCATCTCGAATCCACACATCCAAGCCTAACTCTTCACTTTTCACCAAAAGTGTGATTCCTCGTATATCCCCCTTGGCCTTTAGTGGTTAATACAAACCAGTCAGTCACTCAAGACAGAAAATCTACTTCCAAATAATTTATTTCTGTCACCATTGCAATTGCCTTGGTTTTGACTGGAAATTACAAATTTAAGGGTGTTTTAATTGGCAATACAATGGTATTTAAAATTTTGAATGTGGATTCCTTGTGTGAGAGAGGGGAATATGTGCTGCATTTCCTTTCACCACAAAACCCGCCTCTCTTGAAAACTTCATGCCAGTGCCACTTCTCACATTCATGTTACCGGCCTTATATAACTTAAAGGAGTTCGGGGCTTAATTATTTGGACTTAAACCACCATCTTAGACTGTCTACATAAAATTCAAGTCCCACACTTTACCTCTCTCCAATTCATCCTTCACACTGATACTAGAATATTACCTCTAAAATGCAAAGTGTGAGACTAACCACTTCAAGTGCCCCTCCCTTCATTATCTGCAGGTTAAGGGGTCACACATGGCCAAGACTTATGTTCAGATACCTGCTTGGCTCTGCAGCCTCCTGTAAGCAAGATTTTCTTAAAATGAAAGTCTGATATCACTCAAGCCCCACAGAATAAAGGCAAAACTCTTAAATAGTCTATAATCTTGCTGTTGGAAGTGTGGTTAGGGGGCAAGCAACATTAGTATCACTTGGGAGCATTACCTCACCTACTGAACATAGACAGGGTCCTACCCCTGAATTACTGCATCAGAATCTGCATTTTCTTCCAGTATAATTAACATAGTGTATTACTTCCAGGTGTACAATATAGTGATCCAATAATGCTATACACTGATATATATATATATATATATATATATATATATATCAGTGCTCATCACAATAAGTGTACTCTTAATCACCTTCCCCTATTTCACCCATACCCCCACCCAGCTCCTCTCTGGTAACCACCAGTTTGCAGAATCTGTATTTTAGTAGGCAATTCACATGCATATTAATTTGCTTATCATAAAAAGGCACTAGTCTGAGACCTATCATTAGATGGTCTCTGACTTCTTCTGCTACTGCCTCACCTGCCACTCACCCATAGGAAGTTCACAACCCTTAGAAATGATCAATAGAACTAGAACTCCATAGGTCTTTTAAGTCTTACATCTTTTTTTTTTTTTTTTCCTACTTCCTGGTGTTCATCTACCCACTCCCAAACTGAGTCTCTTCTTTTAGGTCTTAGCTTTATTATCATCTTTTCTATAAAGTCCTCCCAAACACATCCCCTTCTCCTTTGTCCCTATAGTCTCATCAAGGACTACATTTTGTTTTGTAATTCTAAAAAATCCTAGATCCTAGATGTCAGAATTTTTATCTCATTCAACGCTGTATTCCAAGTACCAGAAACAAAGCTAAAAGGACTGAAAAACTGTTAGCTGAATTAAACTGTAGATGAGAGTCAACAGTCCTAATAGAGTAGATTGGTGTTTTCTAATCTGAGCAAGGTCAGTTTCTACACTGAGGAATAAACACATTTTTCCTTTACTGTTATAACAAAAATAGAAGTAAACAAATGAAAGGTACACTCAGAGATCCTATTTCAATAAATAATCTGGTGAGGATTCAGGCAATTTTATCTGAAGAAAGATTAATAATTCAACTAGAAAGCATTACCAAATGGAAGAGTTACCCTGAGCTACTTCTGGCAATATGAAAATTCATCATACAAAGGAATCATTTGACAAGATTATTTGTACAATTTTCAAGGTAGGAGTAAATTGCTACCTTGGATAATAATTGTGAATGCCTGATTATGTATACAGTTGTGGGGGTGGGAGTGGGAGGAGGTGGTTAGAATCTTTACCACCATGAGCAGTTTAACTTTCACAAAGTGGATCTACACAATGACCAGGTAGTAATTTAGAAACCAAAGTTGTTTGTACCAGTGAAAAAGTAGTAGGAGTACTATTGAAGGGTGATTATTTAATTCTTCTAGAGAAAAAAAAAAAAGTAAGGTTTATAAATCCTCTGCTTGCAAAATAATGAAAAGGAGAAGAGTGTCTGAGTGTTCAATTGGCTGTTCTTGAAAAATGGATTTGTAGCTAATACAATTTCACATCACTTACCCTGATTTTAAGGTAAAATGTGCCTGAATGGAAGACTGAAAGAATTTACCTTAAGATTTATGAGATTGTGTTTATTTTTTAACAGCTATACTAATATATAATTTATGTATCAAATCCACTTGCTTATGTTACCAAATGAGGAACAAAGTGAATCCTGAATAAAACATGATACTAAAAATTAATACAACTGTAACAGGAGAAACACCTACAACCAATGGTTAACCATTAACCAATGGTTAATAAATGACTTTTCAAGTTTTTCAATGATCAAATCTCAGAGAAGAATTCACTCTAAATGGTATCTAATACCCAGCCTAGACACAGGATCAACAATTAAGTGTGACATCTGACAACTTGGTAACATCGGCTAATTCCAATTTTAACTCACTGTTAAAGAAAAATGTACATCTTTTACACACAGAAGAGAAGCTTCTTATTTCTTTTCAGCAATTCACCTTTTCTGTTTTGGATCTCCTCAGCTCATCAATGGCTCATAAAACCAAGTCATTTCACAACTAGGAAGTACTCATAAGTTCTCTGGCTAAGGAAAGGGAACCAAAAGGGAAGTTTATTGAATAAAGAAACAAAAGAAAAAAAATTAAAAAAAAGAAAAAACTCACATATACTTAAAAAAGAAGAGATTGCCAGGGTCAGGAGATGGACAGTATAGAATTTCTTTCTTCTTAACTAGAGTAGAAATGGGAACTTTAAAACTGATGACATCTCCACCATAACAACTATGTCCCATGCCCACTGTTTCATCCATTTTTAGATTCCAACTCTTATATCAAATTGATCAATTAACTCAACACTTATTAAGCACTTACTAATTGCCAAGCACCATGCTAGATGAAATAAAAGAACAGTACGTAAAAAAGTTCTTTAGGAACCTAAGATAGAGAATAATTTTTCAATATATATCTCAATACTTTCTCTCAGGACATACCAGGATTTTTTCTGCCAATATTTAATAAGGACATACAAAATATCAAGTTAAAAAGTTTTTTTAGGAAACCCAAGGTATAGAATAGTTGTTCAACACATATCATACATTTTCTAATCTCTCAGGACCTACCAGGATTCTTTCTACCAAAATTTAATGAAGACATGCAAAATAGCAGGTATAATACAATGAAAATTAAGGCAGCTCATCTACCCTAGATAAGTGTTCAATGTAGTGAGTGAGACAGAAAAGTAAGTAGCCAATTACAGTAAAGTCCAAGAAGTGCTTTGGATAATCCTCTACACAGAGTAAGGACAGCAGAGAGCAATGAGGCTGAAGAAGTAATTACAACAGCAGCTAACACTATGTGCCAGGCAAAGTCTAGGCACTTTCACAGATGTAAAATTCTCTCAATGATCCGAGAAGGGAGGTGATTATGATCACCCCCTTTTAACAAGCTGAGGGATCCCAAGGAAGTTTATGCTTCCTAGAGATCACACAATAATAAGAGTGGAGCAGGAATATTAACCAAGGTTACATGCTTCCAAAGATCTTGCAGGATCATAAAGAGGCACTTTGTATGAGCTTATTCCCTTTTAAAAGAAAAACTTTTTAAAGGGTAGGCAGCCAAGATTGATTTCATCAGATTTATCTTTAGAAAAAGTGTTTTGAGAATGGTATGTATAATATGCAGCAAGATCTTTAGGCAGGTAGGCAAGTTATGAGACTGCCATTATAAACCAAATAAAAAATGTTCAGAGCCTGACCTCATGACAGAAGCACCAAAAAATAAGACATTAAAAAAAAAACTTTAATAATTTAGGAAGGTGTTAGAAGAAGGTGTTACTGGAAAGTAGTAAATGATAACTTGAGGTACAGATGGGTGGATCATTCTCCAAAATACGGTTAAAAGGTGAATAGGCTCAAAAGAAGATAAGCAGTTTAGTTTGGACCGAGTTAGAAACAAAAGTGAAATAATACCTTATGATCATACATTGAGGTCTCAACGATGAAATAATTTTGGGTATTTTCAGAGCCACTTATTAAAAAAGTTAACTTATCTGTAAAAATCTCCTGATTGAATTTGGAAATTGTCACATTTTTCCTAAATTTTTGTATGTCTTATATATTTCCACATCTCATCGTATACTACTGGCAGAGTCAGTCAAATCATCTAGTAAAATCATTTCAATTTCCTCTCTCAGTTAAACAGAAATACTGCTACTTGCAAAACTGGCAATTCCCACTGCACCTGGCATAAGCAAATGATTTGCAAAGTTTTTTCAACCCTTAAAAACTTAGTTATAGACCCTCTAATCTTTTTTGACCAATGAACAAAATAACAATTTATGTTTGTATAAATGACATTTTTCAAAGTGTTTCTACTCACTGTCTCCAATCTTTATAATACTGTGAGTTACAATAAAAAACAAGTCTTTTGAAATATATAGGTGACAAATACAGAACCACAACTCATAAATCAGTTTACAGTTCATGCTATATACATAAACATGCTACAGACTTATTGATAATATATGAAACTGTTTGAAATTTAGAAAATATCGGGTTATACAATATTCTGACATACCTAGTTGAAATGAGAAAAATATAGTAATTTAAATTTATAACCAAATAATAAAATAATGAAACAACTTTATAATTGTTCAAGCTGAGGCCAAGAGAGTTGGTAAATACAAAAATGAAAAGAAACAGAACCTCTCCCTGCAAAACTGGGGTTCAGTGACTTGACATAATGTAAAGTTTAATGGTAAAAATTCATCTCTATAGAAATGTTTTTTTCCTCCAGTAAACCAGTTAATTTTTTAAAATTCACATACACAATTCCATGGGCAAAATACAAAATAAATGTAAGGCTGTTGTCTCCTTCAGTATCAGTAGAGCTAACTCCCTGACACTTCCGTATCTCTTAACTGTCACTTTGTTGTATTTTAAATTGTTATATTTTAAAACTTGTATCATGAAAATCATAATGTTGGGGCCTTTCGGTGGCTCAGTCAGTTGAGAGTCTGACTCTTGACTTTGGCTTAAGTCATGATCCCAGGGTCATGGGATCAAGCCCAGTGTGGAGCCTGCTTAAGATTCTCATTGATTCTCATTCATTCTCATTCCCATTCTCTCTGTCCTCCCCCCACCCTCATCCTCTCCCCCGCTCACGCTCTCTCTATAACATAAAAAAAATCAATAAAAAATAAATATAAATAAAAATCATGATGTTAACTGTGCAATCCTAAAACAGCCCTAGGTATTTGGTACTGTAATAACTTTACTTCTGTAGCAGTAATCAGGTCATAAAGAAAAATATTCTAATATTCTAACTGACCAAAGTAATGTCCAACTTCACATTTACATGTATTACTATATTAACTCCACCACCCCAAAAAAGAGGAAGCTATTCATTTTTGTTGGTAAATGAACCATTTCATTTTAGAATCAATTTTCCATTACGTAGGAATTCTTTATTACGTAATCCTGTTTCCAGGAGAGCCCTTAGTATGTATAAATCCAAACTCCCTTATCTTACAGTTGGGTAATCATAGGCTCTGAAAAATTTTGATCTGAGCAAGGTTCACAATGCCTGGTTCTAGTCAGTGTATTTATCCAGCACAGTATTCAATTAACATTCATCTTTTTTCCTCAGTATACTGTTGTATGCTTCTCTTTTGCCTGCTCGTTTCTAATAATGCTAGAGAGAAAGGATACAAGTAAATTCAATTCAAGCGTCTCGAATGCTGAGGCTGAGGAGAGAAAGCAGGTTCAAAATAAACTAGTTCCTATGATAAGAATTTTAACCACATTTCAAATGTTCATACTAACACTCACTCTTGTTATCTCATTAAGGTAAACCTGGCTTCTATCTTGGTGTTCCCAAGAATCATAATCAATGCTGCATCCTCCTTAATTCATTTCACAATAATGGCAAAGTATGTAGGTTACTGACCACTGTAAGCATGGTTTCTAATCACTATTCTATCAAGTTATAATAAAACTGCATGTAAATACTTTTTCCATATTTCTTAAACTCTTCCTCATAAATGATAAAAGTAACATTTTTGCTAAAATCAATGTAATAATTAAAAAATATGAAAAGGAAAAACAGATCACCTTTATTCCTTCTTTATCCTCTATCCCATGTATCAATATAATTATACCTTTTTCACTTCAAATATATACACAATATATTATAAAAAGTTTTTTTTAAATAGAATACTGAATTATAATTAGTTTTCCTCACTTATTAAAATATCAGACATTCCTTAAAATGAAGAGAGAAACTATTTTTTTAAGAGCTCCACAATGTTCCACTGTAATCATTCTCCTTCTTGATGTATTCCCTAGCTTTTTGCCACTATAAGCAATGCAGTAATAAACATGTACAATTTACTATTTCAGTTTGAAATAAAGTGATACCCTTATATACACACACACAATCACTCTGCATTAATAAGAAAGCACTCTTAAGAGAATCCAGTGTATGAGAAGGACTTTTAATCAAGAAATCCTCTGGAGAAGGGCTGAAGAGAACACTTTCTTGACTATCAAGATATTTATGTTCAAAATGGCCCACAACCTGTTTAAAAGTCCGTAAAATAAGGAAAAGACTGTAGAATCAGAAACAAAGTTTGTAATTCATATCACTGCCTGGAAACTGAAACAACTACATATAAGTTCAAAAACAAAGTCCTCCTCTTCCAAAGAAAAGCTGCCTAATAGAGTATGATTACATAATTTTTAAAAAAGTAAAAAATTTTAAATTTAATTTTAAAAACACACACAAGCCAAATCCATAGGATGCTTCCTATACATCATATATAAACATTTAATTTTCAAATATCGAGATAAAACTGTCATTTAGGTTCAGGGTTTATAACAAAACAAAGCTCAATATTTAGTAGAAAATTAATATAAGATCAGTATCCATATTACAACATATTTACTATTTGAAATTTTTTATTTTGACATATACAGAGAAAAAGGTCTGCTAAAACCTCAAGGAAAACAGAAAATCATGATTACACACAGTAACATAAATACCATAAATAACATTAAGTGTAAAAAATAAAATTTCAGTTTTATCAAGCAGTCTCTGGATATCAAAATGGAGAAAAATGGCCACAATATGATTAGGAATCATTAAATTTCATATTTAAAATCTAATATTTATTGATTTAAAAAAAACCCTAAATGGTTGGTGTTAAACACTACAGAATTATAAAATACAAGTGGCATATCCTGCAAACCTCTATTTACAATTTAAAAAAACCTCTAAATATGATAAATATTTATATTTATTTATGATAAATAAACAAATTGTACTTTTTAGGTTTTGGCAAACACTATACACTTTCATTCATCCTTGGAAGTACTGCTAACAGAAGCAAAAGTACCATCATTCTCAGAGGACAAAGGGGTGGTTCTGAATGTGAGAAGAATTTACGAGAACTGCACACAGCAGAAACAAATTCCTGGGACTAAAGCATCAACTGTTTTTCCACATTAGTAGATGGCCAGCATTTTTGCATCAAGACCCACAAAATTCAGTCATTTCTTAACTTTCTCCCTTCTCAACTCTCCTTGTTCAACCAATGAAGTCCTGTTGGTGTTACACAGCAAAAATATATGCATCTATGACCCTTCTGGTCTGTGTGCCTTCTCTCACAGTATTTCTTTTTCCTTCTTCAAAAAACGTTCTTTTCAAAGAAGTCTTCAGTGAGTCTCTCTTGATTCCAAACAGACTGACAGGCAAGATGACATAAAAGAGCTCTTTTCTTAGTGCCAAGCTAGAAAAAATAAAAATAAAAAAAGAGAAAATAATACAAAATTCTTAAGAGCAACATTTCTTATTTTCATTGAAACAAAAAAGAAAAAAAAGTAACAATATGCTCTCATTTCACTTACTTTATCTTGGCCAATTTTATAGACATACCTTTGTTCATATCTACTTACTTGTTATAGGTATATGTTCCAACCACTCTATGTTTTCAAAAACAACTCCCCCCCCCCGCCATACTCATACATACTTTTTACATAATCATTTTAACAGCACAACAGTATCATAAACCATCAGAATTATAACTGAAGATACCATTTCTAAAACTTCAACAGTATCTAGAAAATCTCTATGAAATTCCCTGACATATGGTTTGAAGAAAAAGATCTTTTCAATAGATCTTTTAAGCTGCACTAGAACTAGAGCTATCTTGGAAGTCATTCACTGAGACACGTAAGTCTCTGCTATTCTAAAGAAAAATCAAGACTTTAAGACTTAAGTAGTTAATTAACTGGAGCCCCTTAAGTTCACAGCAGTGTTAAACATCTTTGTTCAGAAGAAATAAATCAGTGTCAAATGGTTAAATAATCAATTAACATAACCGAAGAAAAAATCATCAACAATTACAAATAAAAATTTCAAGCATATACTCAAAGTATTTAAAACTCAATACAGTCCATAGATCGAAACACTTTCCATTAGTGTCTAAAAGCTGCTGCTAGCTAATACTATTATGTCAGCATGCTAAATGTTCCTGGTGAATCTTACTACCATAGAAGTTTGTGATTCAAAAACTCTAATCCAATTTCCTTTGTTGTGAAGATGACAGCAATAGTTGTGCATGGGCAGAAAAAGAAGAGACAGAAAGATGCTAATATTCTTTCCTAATTCTTCTACCATCCTTACAAAGAAGAAAACTGCTCCACCCCAACCCACCCCTCTTCCACCCCCCATTAACCACTCCCCACTCCTTCAAGAAAAAGAATTATTTTATCCAATAAAAACACAGCAACCAAATAAAATATATAAGAAGAATACCTGTAAGACTTTTCTTCCCATAATTTGTCCCAGGCAAGGATCCTCAGGCACTCTGTCCCATGTCATCCTCCACCACTTCTTCAACCATTAGAGATGCATCCTGAATGATGGTGGAGGGTTCAGAAGTTTATAGTAGATGTGGCATACTGAGATCAAGGATCATATCCATGTCCTCACAAAAAAGATGGGGCCTCTCAGGTGGTCCAGAACACATTCCACACCTCTTTGATTATACTCGTGTTACTATGCTGATATTGAGCAAGTCCTACTCTCAACTCAAAAAATCCCACCAGGATATACCTCAAAATCTTGAATATGTCATTCTTATTGTTCCCTTACTATTAATTATTTACACCCTACATCGGTCTACAAAAGATGTTGGATACTATCCTTTTAATAAAGAATACCCAGATGATATCCTTATTTTAAGTTACTCTCTACATACATACTATTTCTCACAAAATCCATATGCAATGAAGGAATCAGCCATCCCCACCCATCATGATACTCTGGGTGAAAAAGCAGGTTCAGAGAACTGTGTGAAGATACATTTTTGAGAGTCTGGAAATAGCAAGGGAAGGAGATGTTTGTTGTGAAAAAAAACAAGATTGTATGTTACAAAGAACTATGGACTTGAGACTATGTATAAATTAGAATGGTTTAGGTAATCACTGCTACCCTCACATTGCTCTCTTTTCTTCTCCAATTTTTAGTGGTTTATTTTTTAAATAAAAACATGCTCCTTATAAAATGTTATGTTTTAAGAAAAATGAAAAGTATTCTATGATTCCTCCATCATTTTCTCAACAGGAAACCATTATTATTTCATATCCGTTCATCTTTCTTGCACATATTTGAACATGCATATGATTTATGACCACAGTATCATATTATACATACTGCATACTGCTCTCACAAGTTCTCTTCTTCACTTGATGTAACTTGACCATCTTTTCAATCAGTATATATCAACCTCACTCATCTTCTGTAATATTCATGTAACACTCCCTTGCATCTAGGTATTATGCTCTGTTTTTTGCGGGTTTTTTTTTAAATCATTCTTTCCTCTCCTCCTATCTCCTCTGGAAATTTGAAATAGTTCCATGCTCCTAGTTCCATGCACCATGGATTTGCTTAAACATCTGCTCATATTTTCAATCTCCATTTTTTTTACCTTTAGGTTCTAAGGTGTTTCCCCAAACTTTCTTCTAAAGCATTAATAAAGCTTTCAGCCCCTCCTTTGAATTTCTTTTAACAGATTTTTTTGTTTCTGAGAACACTGCAGATTGTTTCTTTCAGAACAGCCAGATTTTATTTTTCAGCAGTTTATCCTCTTAAATCTCTCGGTAGATATGAATTGCATTTAAGTTCCTTCTTGCATCATTCCCATTCTCCCAGAGTCAGTTTTTCTCTTATTTCATCTTCTATTTGTGCTGCTGGTTTTCTGGTGATCTTTGGTGTCCCAAATTTATGAATGGTGTTCCAGAGCTATCTAACTAGCCTGGGTTTCTCCTTTCGATCTATAAGGTTTCTTTCTTTCTTTCTCTCTCTCTCTCTCTCTCTCTCTCTCTCTCTCTCTCTCTCAAGGCATCTTAACTAAGAGCGGATTTCAGGCTGAATGTGACTGAATGTGAGGATATCAAGAAGCACATCTTAATGATGTGTGATCATAAAGCAGGTTATGGGCTAGCACACCCAGACTGCCAACATAAGGAAGACTTTACTTGTAGGGTGGAATGTTTTAGTGTATTTCACTCAAGTGGAACCATTTTGCCTTTCCCTTTTCTCTACTTTGTGTTCTTGGCAGAGTTGCAGGCTCTGCTCTGCTATTCCATCTAACCCCAACACACATATCAAAAGTTTTCTCCAGAATCATCTTCTGCAGAACAGAAGCCACATGTTATCCTACAAATAAATACCCCTGATAACAGTCATTCTATATTAAATGAGGAAAGGCTGAGCCCAGCCCAGGAGTTTTTAGTTACTCTGATGATTACCCCACAGACCACTCCAATTTTTTGTTAACACAAATGCAGTTTTTTGAAGTTCACTGAGGAGAAACTTCTTCTCACTTTCAGTTGCATTTTTCTTGGTTCTTCTTTCTCTGTCCCTTTCATTCCATCTGCTTTTTATTTTCAGGGAATTCTCCAAAATCTGCTATACCAACTTCACCCTGTCTTGCTGCCCAATGCTGTTACAGGCTTAATTTTATATTTTCAGTCATTTCAAACAGACATGGAAAAGGCTGGGAGAACGGATTATCTGTCATCTTCTAACAAGTCTCCTCAAATTTTCAACATGTTTTTACCTATATTTCTTCATAAATATCAAGTGAGAAGTATCTCCTTCTGTAATTCTATGAACTGAAATTCTTTGCATAGCATATTTTTACTCCCTTTCCCCCAACTCCCATCTGCTAGAGCACAGGTTTTATGATCATCAGATCTAGAAATGTGTCCCCTAGTTGTAATTTTTTTTCATATCTTCTATTTTATTTGGAATATTTTAAGTTATATATTTCAAAGTACATTATTATCAATTTTTTAGACTTAAGCATTGGGTTTTCGCTTGTTGATTGGTTTTGTTTGTCAATGTTAACAATATACCTTTTTTTCATCCAAAATCCTCTATGCTGATTCATTTTATTTTGCTTAAGTCCTTCCAAATAATATATTCATTTACTTAAATCTGTAAGAGTTACAGTTCAGAGTCTATTAGAAAGAACGTATATTTTGCCTTCATACTTAAAAAATACTTCTGCCTTATACAGAACTTTTGGGTTATAATACCTTTATCTCAGAATCCCATACTTTTATCTCAGAAAACTATCCTTTTATATCAGAATTCCACTGTGTCTTAGTAGTCAGTGTTACATAAGAAAAATCAGATGCCAATCTGATTCTTTTTTCTATTAGGGTAAACTTGTTTTCTCTATCTGGAAACTTCTTTTGATTCTTGGAATTCAGAAATTTTACCACTATTTGATTTTACCAGAAATTTGATTCCAGTATATCTTACTTGATAGCATTCTTCAGCACAGAAAAATTGCATTCTTCCATTTTATTATCTGCTGCTTCTGCAATGCACTGAATTTTTTTTTTACTTCTGGAATTCCTATCTCATAGATGCTGATCTGGATCTATTTTATGGATCTCAAACTGCTCTCTCATAGTGCTCAACTTGTTTTTGCTCTACAGTCTTGAGAAATCTCAATTTGACTGTCAATACTGCTAATTCTCTTTTTAAAAAAATTAATGGGAAAATATTTCAGATATACAAAGGAATGTAAAATATTATTTAATAAACACCTATGTATCCACCACCCAGTTTAAGAAAAAGAAATTTTATCTTTATATCAGAAATACCTTTCTTTTCCTCCCCAAGATAACCTAAGTTTATTGTCTATCATTCATGGATTTCATCATACATTTTTATTTATATCTAGAAAATTTAAGCTACATATAGTAATAATGTATGCATATTTAAGCTACATATAGTAATAATACTTTATACAGTATTCTGCACTTTTCTTTCTATACTCAGCATAGTATTTCAAAATGTATCCACTGAATACAGGTATTGCAATTCACTGATTTATTGTGATTTATAACTAGAAGTACTTACATGGATATACCAGTTTATTTATCCACTTTCCACTTATTGGGGCTTAACAATACTTCCAATTTCTCACTCTTACAAACAACGCTGTTATAAACATCCTTGTCTCTCTAACCTTATGTGCAAATTTTTTTTAAAGAAGTGTTTTTCAAACTATGTCTCATAACCCATCAATAAAGTCACATTAGTGGGTCATAGTCACAAATAACTTTGAAGAGAGGGAGAGGTGAAGGAAGAAAACAGGAAGAAAATTAACAAAGGGATAAAGCACATATATTGAAGTGTACTATATGGACCAAAAGTAAATTTTCTTTCCTGAAAATTTAATTTGAGATGTCATGGTTGGAATAGATCAACAAACAATGCTAATGTATATACACATATATATGTATATATGTAGAATTACTGGGTTGTTGGGGAAATACACATCCAAACTTACTAGATATTGCCAAATTTCTCTCAAAAAGTGGTTATTTTTATTTCTGCAAGCTATGAGTTCTCATTGTTACACATGCTCACCAACACAGTATAATCAGACTTTTACATTTTTAACTGATGCTTATCTAAAAATATATTTCAAAACCCTTGTTTTTGAGGCTTAAGATTACTTCCAATTTCTCACTCTCACAAACAATGCTGTTATAAACATTCTTATCCTTGTCTCTTTGCACTTATGTGTAAATTTTTTAAGGCAGTATTTTTCAAAATATGTCTCATAACCCACCAATAAAATCACATTAGTGGGTCGTGGTCACAAATAGTTTTAAAGAGAGTTTAAATAATAAGTTTTGAATAATCTTGCCAGTTACCATTTCTAGCAAAACATTTGTTTTCTTTCAGTATTTCTTTCAGTATTTGAATTCTCTGCTTTCTAGCATCCATTGTTGCAGTTTAGAATTCTGTTAAAGGTCTAATTTTTTTTTTATACTTTCATAGATAATCTATTCTGCCTACTGTCAAGCTCTCTTTGTCTTTAGTCCAGTTATTTTTCTTCCTCTGGATTTACTGTTTTTTCAGCATAATGATTCACATATTTTAATTTTGGAAAATTCTCAGTCATTCCTTCTTTAGATACAAACTGTCCTCAGTCCCTTCATTCTCCTATTCTCCAAGCTCCTCATGACATCAGAGAAATTATATCTTCAAAAGAAGCAATCTCTCCCCTCCAAAGAGCAAGAACAGAAAAGTAAGAAGCACATCCTTAGAGGACTCTCAAACACTATCTTATGTCCAAAAGCCTCAGTTTATAGTTCCTTTCCCCAGAACCCTTTTTCAGTTAATACTCTATATCCCATCAATAAACCCCCTGAAAAAAACCCTCTCCAACTCTTTAATTCATACTTCTGGTTCATCTTCTACTAAAGCATAACTGAAGAAATTTGAAGATGGAAATTAGGCTTTTTCTTTTATCATGAACAATTTATATTTCAAGTGAATTCTTTTTTGTTGTTTTTTTTTTTAACTTTAGTTTTGCTTTAAGAGAGAAAGTAGGGGCTGGGGGGGGAGGGATGGGGCAGAGAGAGGGAGAGAGAGAATCCCAAGCAGGTTCCACACTGTCAGCGCGGTGCCCAATGCAAAGCTCAAACTCACAAACTGTGAGATTATGACCTGAGCCAAAACTAAGAGTCAGACACTTAACTGACTGAGCCACTCAGGCACTCCTAAATGAATTCTTTATTATAAAAGTAATTAGCCAAGTTACAGAAAAATTGCAATCTAAAGTTTTACAGATAGGGTATATTAACCATCCCTGAATGAAGAACAAATACAGTGATAAATCAAGACATTTAAACTAAGAATCAGAAAACCTGAGAACTATGCCAATTCTACCAACTGCTATTTTTCTTCTTCAGTTAAGTCTATATGGCAGCAAAACCAAAAGAACAAAGTATGTTCTTTCTGAATTAATTTTCTATACAGAGATATTCTCTGCTATTGGATGGCAACATAATTTTTTCTAAGAATACATTCATGTCACTTTACAAGTCAAATGACTGTTTTAATGATCATACTTAATAATAACTTAATGGCCCATTCAAGCCCTAATCTCAGTATGCAGAATGAAATTAAAGGCAATTACAGGAATATTGCTTATGTCCAAAACTATTAGATATGTGAAAAGCAGAACACTGGCGGGGCACCTGGGTGGCTCAGTCAGTTGAGCATCCAACTCTTGATTTCCACTCGGGTCATGATCTCGCCGTTTGTGGGTTTGAGCCTCCAGTCCAGCTCTGCGCTGACAGCACAGTAGAACTGCTTGGGATTCTGTCTCCCTCTCCCTCTGCCCTTCCCCCCATGTGCATGCACACTCTCTCAAAACTAAAACACATAAACATTAAAAAACACAAAACACTTGGCTACACACATTTTTAAATGAATATCATTTTTATCTTTCACCATTTAGTTTTTATATTAAAAAAGTAAACAACCATGAATTATCAGCATTCCTTGCATGATTTATATGCAGACCTGAATGCTATGAATACAATAACCTGAAGAACCTGAAGAGGCAAGCTATTAAAAAGAATACCATGTCCAACCCCTTTGTAAATTAAATAATTCCAAAGTTGTCTTTTTTATAAGTCCTAATTTTATTTAGGTTTACTTAAAAGTGGGGTTTACTAAAATAAAATCAAAAAAAATTAAGATATTTCCAAGGTTTAAAACAAGATGTATCTATGATAATATGATTCTTTTCAGTTGCCCAAAAAGATCATTGATTAACACTTTGGTATTTGGTACTTAAGCAACTGACAAAAGGACGGCTCTTTCTCAACTTTACTGACCATTTTATTTTGGTTAGTTCACTAATTTCCTAACATCCCAAGACATCAAATGACTTTAAATACAATCAAGTACTCCTGAAACCTTTCCACTGAATGTATTGATACCCACTATCAGGATGTCTATGGTAGAGACCATTATTGTGAAATTCTTTGCCTCTGATCTTGAGAATCATTTAGTTTCACCCTTAGAAATCTTTCAAAATGTAGAGCAATTAAATTACTTAATATTCCACCCCCACCAATCTTTTAGTAGAAAAACTGCTCTACAGGAATACCTTTATTGTGTAGTTCCACATACTCCCTGGTAAAAGCCCACATATACTTTAGCACTTCAGTCAGAGAAGCAAGTTCACAGAACATGCTGCCAGAAGTTGCAAAATGTAGTCCATACTCAATATATGGTCTATTTTACTGAAAACAAGTGGTGACTGATGAAAAGAAAAATCTGAAGGAGGTTTAAAATTTTTTTTTCAACAGATTTGAACTGCAAATTTGGAGCATAGGCAAAATTACAAAGAAATATAAATGATTTATTTACACAGTGTAAAGTGGCATTCATTATACATCTACTTGAGGGGACAAAGCCTTCTTCCTCACTATATGATTATAGCTGATTTTATTATCCACAACTTTACCTTTTATAATAGTTGTTTGTGTTTTAAAAACAAACATAATAGTATTATGAGTTATAATCCATAAAAAATTATATAACACACAGCATAAAATACATCTTCCCAAACATCAAATACAATTAATAGTAGGCATATAACATGTAAACACACAAGCAATGCTTTTCAGAAAAAAAAGGCAGCATCAACAGAGAGCAAACGAAGAGGATGTAAAGCCAGAGGCCTGGGTTCAAATGCAGACTTTGCCCCTCAAAAGCAGTGTGACCTGGGCAAGCTAACCCCTCTGTACTTCAGTTCCCTCATCTGTAAATGAGATAACTGTAGCTGTTCCAGGAGGCTGTTGTGATGATTACATAAATAACATTTGTAAGGTACTTAAAAATATGTCTGGCACATATTAAGCACTTTATAAATATCTGTTAAAAAACAAAACAGGAAGAACCTTTCCTGATTCCAAGAGAATGTTTGTTTTCTTTATCATTAACCTCAAATAATTCTTAGTTCTATGGTCACTAACATTCACCCCTTATCTCCAAACACAGGTAAACACAGGGGGTTTGTTCACGATTATCAACATCATTGATTTAAATTGAGAAATGAAATATCCTCACCTATGAACTATGTAAAGCTCAATATAGCCATCAGTCAAGAAACTATAGATCTCCTTAAAATTATCACATAAATATTTAAATGCCCATCATGATGAAATATATTTGGTATCAGCTATGTAATTTCATGAAAAGAGCTTCTTTTTAATTACCAAATAGGACTTTGTGGGGGAAAAAAAATTTAACAAAAACTCACTTTTTTCTTACATTTTAAGAAGAGAAATACAATGGAAGAAAGGAATGAACAAGACAGAAACAAGTAGAAAACTGATCCTACTTGCCAATTAAAATATTTACTAAGCTAAAATTTTATTGTAGAATTTTTATAGAAACCTTATAATGGATAAAACTCCCATCACCAATTTTACTTTGACCATATTAATGATGTCAAAAACAGTAAATTCCAAACTTGCCATCATGTTTCTATGGGTCATAATTTTTCATATTTTAAAGGGTATGATAAGGGCACCTGAGTGTCTCGGTCGGTTAGGCATCCGAGTCTTGATTTCGGCTCAGGTCATTATCTTATGGTTGTGAGACTGAACCCTGTGCATCAGGCTCCATCCTGAGTATGGAGCCTGCTTGGGATTCTCTCTCACCCTCTGCCACTCCCTTGCTAGCTATCTCTCGCTCTCAAAAAAGATAGATAGATAGATAGATAGATAGACAGACAGACAGACAGATAGATAAAAGTGCTATGAGCACTATATTTAAAACTATACTGGTGACCAAAGCAAAAGAACAAAGAAATAAGAGGTACAAATATTAAGAAGCTACAGGAAGATAATCTGCAGAAAGCATTATTACCTATTTAGAAAATCCAAAGCAAAAAAAAAAAAAAAAAAAGTTGCAAACAGAGAAGGAAACAAACCATAATAGACTCTTAAATACAGAGAACTGAGGGTTGATATGGATGGGGCATTGGAGGCTTGGGGAAAACAGGTGATGGGTATTGAGGAGGGCACTTGTTGGGATGAGCACTGAGTGTTGTATATACGTGAAAAATCACAGGAATCTACTACTGAAGGCAAGCATATACCGTATACACTGTATGTTAGCTAACTTGACCGTAAGGTATATTAACAAATAAAAAGTATCTCTTAAAAGACTGTGACTAAGAACAAAATTCCAGATCAGTATTCAAAAATTAGCACTTTACTATACCTCATCGATAACCAATCAGAAAATTAAGTGGGAATACAGATCCCGTTCATAATATTTTTAATCTAGTAAATATCTAGCAATAAGTCTAACCAAATGTGACAAGACTAAGATGAAGAAAGTTATAAAACATTTGATTACATAAAAATGTAAAGTTGTGGGGGCAGAGGGTGCCTAATGGCTCAGTCAGTTAAGTGGCTGACTCTTGGTTTTGACTCAGGTTATAATCTCAACAACTATGCTGAGTTCAAGCCCCACGCTGGGCTCTGCCATTGACAGTGCAGTGCCTGTTGGGTTTCTCTCTTGCTCTCTCTCTCTGCCCCTATCCCACTCGCACGTTCTTTCTCTCAAAATAAACAAACTTAAAAAACATATAAAACAGTGTGTAAAATACATACATACACAATCACTAAAAATAGACAATAGGTGAAACAAAAAATCTGTAATACATACAACTATAAGTAATTTCCTTAATTTACTCTTAGGAATGAATTCTTAGAAAGTTAATAAGAAAAAAAACTTTTTTTTAAAATGAGCAAATGATATGAGGAAATAATTCATTAAATGAATATGCAATCCACTTAGAACACAGTTTGGCCCATGGTAAGTTCTTCAACAGAAAATTAAATAGCTAACGAACATAGTAAAATAGGTTCAACTTCATTCATAATTTAAAAAAATAGCAGGGGCGCCTGGGTGGCTTAGTCAGTTAAGCATCCACCTTTGCTCAGATCATGATCTCACAGTTCGTGGGTTTGAGCCCCGCATTGGGCTCTGTGCTGACGGCACAGAGCCTGGAGCCTGCTTTGGATTCTGTGTCTCTCTCCCCTGCTCACATGCACTCTCTCTCTCTAAAATAAACATTAAAAAAAAATTTTAATAGCAAATAATTGGAGTGGCAAAACTAAAATACAGTTGATAAAATCCAGAGTAGGTGTTGGGAAGCATGCGTTATGCATATGCTAGAAGTAGGAACAGTATGATGGTTCAACACTTTTAAAGTGGAAACTAAAAACAACTGTCAACCGTGAGCCTCTGGCCTGGCAATTCCATGGAATTGCTAAAATTCCATTATTTTTATGATGGAAATACATACAATAAAAAATACAAGAATATCTGTGGAAATATCATATTAAGAACAAATATTGATATAACCAAAATACCCATCAAAAAGGGAGTGATTAAATAGCTATGAAGCCTATATAAAAAAATGAAGTAAATTATTACAATTTCTTATGGGAGGATATCCATGATGGATTATGAGATGGGAAAAAAAATACATAAAATAAATAGTATTAGCACATGATCCTTTGTATAAAACAAAAGGCTAAAATTTTCTAGCATATATATCAACTATTAAGGGTGGTCACAAATTTGGGAAGTGAGAGAGAAAGACTTATTTTTCATTTTATGCTCTCCTATACTGTTTGCCTCTCCATGTGCAAGTATCACGTTTATTAAGTTTTTGGGAGAGATGTATCCTTGGATAAAAACATTCAATACTGTAATGAGATCAACTCTTTAAAAACCTGATAGGATTTTTAAAATAGAATATAAATAGACCTCTATGAATATTCTATGAATAGAATTTAAAATAAGTCTGAAAAAGTGTATCAAAATAACAGCAAATTTTTGAAAAAGAAGGAAAGTGGATTTTTTGCAAATTATCAAGAAACTATAGTAATTATAACAATGTCATACTGATACAAAAATTGACAGACCACAATGATACAGAGATCCACTGCACACAGGGAAATTTTAGTATATGAGTAAGATAACATCAGTGGAGATAAGTAGGTATCTATTGGGAAACAAATCTAAGACCACCTACCTCCTACCACACAAAAAGAAATCCCATGCAAATAACAAACCCGAAGTAAAAATAAGCCAACCTTTTGAAGAAACTGTAAAAGTAGTTTCTTTTTATAAAAATGAAAAAGTCTTAAATTTAGTAAAATCTAAAATGCAAGAGACATTTAAAAAAACACATGCAGTGTAACCAAAAATTCCAAATTTTGCTAAAACAAGACAGCATAAATGACAACAGCAATCATTATTATAAAAGCTAGCACTCAGAGATCACTTAAGAGTAGACACTGTTCTTTGCTTTTTATAATTACTAACTTGTTTAATCCTCACAATAATCTTATGAGGTACGCCATCACTAACCTC
Source organism: Prionailurus bengalensis (assembly GCF_016509475.1). NCBI lineage: Eukaryota > Metazoa > Chordata > Mammalia > Carnivora > Felidae > Prionailurus > Prionailurus bengalensis. The sequence continues at coordinate 39,516,173 of NC_057354.1, read as the reverse complement.
ATTTTACCAATGAAGTAACTGAGGTACAGGGGGATTCAGCAACCTTTCCAAAGAAGTGGCAGAGCCAGTAGCCAACCTGGCTGTCTGGTTCAAGTCTGTATTCTTAACCATCATTCAACAGACTTCTAAAAGATATTGTAACATTTACAAAGTTAAAACACCCAAACAGGCAATCCAATAGTAAAATGGGTGATAGTTATGAAGAGTTAACTCACAAAAAATATTTCAATAATTAATAAACAGGAAATTTTGAGGACCTACATCACAACAGCAAACATTTACTATGTTTTAGCTATTCCACTGCCAAACATTTCAGGAATTAATGGCACCTTTTTTTGGCAGAGTTACGAGAAAACAGGTATTCATACAGTGTTGATGTGCATATAAACTATTTCAGCAGCTATGGAGAATGATTTGACAGTTTTACCAAAATTTCAAATGTGTACTGCCTATAATGCAACAATTCCACTTTTAGGACTGTATCTCCCAGAAGTCCTCAGACATATACACAAGTTCTACAAACATTCATCATAAAGTTGTTTGTAATTGTAAAAAAAACAAAAAAACAAAAAAACAAAAAAACAAACCTAGTGTCCATCAAGAATGGTTTATGGTAAATAAGTTAAATAAATTATGATAAGACATACAGCCATTTAATAAAAATCAAGGAAACATCAAAATACAGTTTTAAGTGGGAAAACTCAAGCTTGAAAGAACCATGTATACATAATGCTAGTTTTTACATTAAAAACTAACAAAACACTATATATGAATACACATACAGAATATTTGTAAAAGCATAAGTAGTAAAAGGATTAAGAGCACAGACTCTAGTACCAGACTGGCTCCATTAACCATACGATTAGTTAACCTATCGTGGTCTCAATTCCCCATTATCTTATGACTTACTTCCTATCGTTTTAGGCTTTCCTAATCGCTCCCCACTATTTTTTTTTTACTACTTAGAATACTTCCTGATACATCGTTGTGTTGAATAAAAAAAAAACTAAAAAATGCATAAAGACCTATAATCAACTATTATTAATTATTATCTGTATGGAATTTGGTGTCTGGGAAAGGGACACTACCATTATTTAATTCTATAAGCTTTTATAGCTTTTGAGTACTTTACAGCAACCATGATTTAAATACTTTATTTTATAAAAATACACTATGAATACACAGATATACAATGTATAGTAGCAACTACCTTTAGTGATTTCCAACACCTCATACATCACACTTACTATAAAGTAATGCCTAGGATAAGTATTTGCGTTCTCATTAACTTTAATGTTATTTTTTAAATAATACAAACATTTAAAGGAAAATTACATGTTATTTACTTGCAATTAACAACTCATTTTAAGAAATAATTCCAAAGCCTTAATAAGTTCTAATGTTAATTTGTAGACATATTTCAGATGTCAGAGCATTTAAGCAATTTTTCATTGTCAAAGTAAGAGTCATTCCATATGCACAGAGATATAACATATTTACTTTGAAATAAAAATTACTTCATATAGCTGGTCAGAAATAGGTTAAGAGAAATCTAGAGAGATCTCCCATGCAGAAAGATACATGAATTATTTAGAATAATATCACAACCCTATTTAGAAAAAAGACATGTTTTTATCCCATTTTCTATTACCATGAAAAACTTGTATTTACCCATGTAGTATTCAATGAACTCAGTTAAATAATCTTTAAAATCTCAGGCTGGAGCTATTAGTAAGTCATGAATGACCAAAAGTAAAGTGGGAGTGTTATATTCACTATGTCACTTTTTAGTAAATCTCAAGTAACTTGACATATAGATTTGGATATGCGGAGGAAAATAAGAAAAAGATATACCCATGCCTGTCTCTCTTCCTAAAAACTGGTTGTCCTTTATCTATTAAATTTGCAACCCAAAGGTATACAAACACCCTGGTAATAATCTTTTGAGCTACAAACAGGAAAGAAAGGTGAGTGGATTCCTTATTTATTGTTTAGTATTGATAATTCCAAACAGTGACCACAAGTTACTGTGTTAACAGAAAGAAAGAAAGAAAGAAAGAAAGAAAGAAAGAAAGAAAGAAAGAAAGAAAGAAAGAAAGAAAGAAAAAGAAAGAAAGAAAGAAGTGTCTGTTCAGTAAGATTTTTTTAATCAAAAAGAAATTCACAGTGACCTCTTACACCAAATAAACCCTGGGAGAATCAACAATTAGAATTTTCCTGTGCCTCCAGGAAGGTCAGGTAACAATATTTTGCAACAAAATCTGCAAAGAAAAAAGTGCTATTCCTTGAACCCATGCTCCCCCTGTGCCAATCAGAATGCCTTGGCTTAGTGTGTTAAATCACTTAACTAGAAACAGAAAAATAATTTGCATGTACTTGTCTGTTTTAAAGAAAAAAAAAAAAAAAATCCTACTGGTGTTCCAAAAACTAACAGATCAGAAAAGGGAGTATCACTTATACAAAATTAAATTATTTTAGAATAAGAATCTCAGTAGTCAGACGCAGATTAGACAACATCTTGTTCATCTCTAGACAACATCTTGTTCAATTACCACCCGGTGAAGAAAGTGCTTTTACTTTGATTTGCATCCAGAACCTTTCTGAATACTTTCAATGACAGGAAATGCTCTGTGTCAGACTTCATTCTACTTAGAAGTGAAAGGGTGTTTAAAAGTTTTCTTGCATTGTTCTAAAATCAGACTCAATTAATTTTGAGCCAAGGCTCCAAACAGCTGCTCTATCTTGGCCCTAACTTTATCTATTACTCTAAAGAATTTGAAAAACTAAAATGCAACTATATTTATAAAGTCAAATAGCCAGCATTTCCTGGAAAACGAAGGGCATCATTAGAAAAAAAAATCTTAAACATTAAAAGACATTAAAAAAAATTGAACTTCAAAACAAATTCAACAGAGTATACATCTTCAATTCTAAACTGAGTTTTTAGAAAACATTTTAACATCTCTAAAATGCCTTACAATTAAAGGCATTTATAATTGCTGCTGGGAGATGGTGGTCATGACAATTTTCACTGTCTGCATATATAAGAATTTATTTACTTATAATTTCTGGTGATATAATTAGACAACTGCAACCTCTCAACTTTTCAAGTTAACAGTCCATTTAATGACCGTTTCAATAAAGAGTATTAGTCCTAATAATTGGATGAAATTTTGCATTAACACCATCTGGTAACATCAAGAAAATGCCAGCACTAAAACTTGCAGGACAAGTATCAGTGGTTTAGAAAAAAATCCAGAAAAAAGAAAATTTTTAAGTATTGTTATATCATCAACTCTAACTGCACAGAAAATAATTTTGTGGAAAAACAAAACACCAATAACGCTGGGTGGAAAAAAGATTCAGAAGAATTAGACTCTGAGTGCAAAGACATTTTGGGAATACCTAAACTAATTTATTTCACTTATAATTTCAAGATATGTTCAAGGATAATGTATCATAAAAGTATAACTTGGTAAATATGAAAATTTTGTATTTATTGAAGGAGATCAGAATGAATATAGTGCATTGTGTAATAATTTAATTGGTAGTGCTTTTTTCCCCTTGCTTCTCAATGAAATATAAAATAATGGTGTTTCTTACAGCTCATTCAACAGAATATGATAGTTCTGTGTATTGCTGATATGACAGAAATTACAATTCATCAAAACCAGTTTCCAGTTTCACCCTCTTCCTGAGCATGTGACTAGATCACATTTCTCAGCCTCTCCGACAATTAAATATGGCCATGTGACTGAGATCCACCCCAAGATACATCAGTCCAAGTCAGGTGCACCATTTCCAGACCTAGCTCATAAAAACTTCTGACATAACCCTTCGTTTTACTCTTTCCCCTATGGTTATCAGGGCAATCTTAGAAGCAACATGTTAAAGAAGGCACAGATTCCATCAGCTCTATCTCTAAAGGACTATGTGAAACAGAATGTCCACCCCCCTCTTCCACACATACATGCACACTCCTATCCCCCAACGCAACCACCAACCACCACCACTCCACTGAAACCAATCATGAACACCCACACCTGATTGTTAGGTGACACAGAATGAATTTCTATCAGATCAAGCCTTTTGAGAATTAATTTGTTAAAGCAGCTAGTAGTAGCTAAACTAACACAGTTGGTTTTCACATTCAAAATTATAAAGTTCAACCAAAATGGTGGACCAGGTCATTCCAAGCTCTCATTTGTCCACAGGAACATCAAAAACAACATGCAGAAATTGAACCAACCTGGTCAAAATGCTGTAAAACAGTCAAAGGTTTACAGAAACCAAGCCAACACCCAATTAAGAAAAACTCATCTTGGGGGCCCCTGGGTGGCTCATTCATGATCTCGCAATTCATGAGGTCAAGCCCCGCGTCATGCTCTGTGCTGACAGCTCAGAGCCTGAAGCCTGCTTCAGAATCTGTGACTCCTTCTCTCTTTGCCCCTCCCCTGTTCACGCTGTCTCTCAAAAAATAAACTTTAAAAAAAAAGAAAGAAAGAAAGAAAAAAGACAGAAAGACAGAAAGACAGAAAGACAGAAAGAAGAAAAGAAAAGAAAAGAAAAGAAAAGAAAAGAAAAGAAAAGAAAAGAAAAAGAAAAAAGAAAAAAGAAAAAGAAAAGAAAAGAAAAGAAAAGAAAAGAAAAGAAAAGAAAAGAAAAGAAAAGAAAAACCTATCTTAGGGCACCTGGATGGCTCAGTCAGTTAAGAAGCCAACTCTTGATTTCAGCACAGGTCATGATCTCACAGTCACAACATCAAGCCCCAAGTAGGGCTCCACACTGGGCTCCATGATGGGCATGGAGCCTGGTTAAGATTCTCTCTCTCTCCCACTCTGCCCCTACCACCACCTGTGCATGTACTCTCTCTCATAAGAAAAGAGAAAAACCCATATTTTGGGTTTAAACCCATATTTAAAAGGTAATGTTTGTGCTCATCCATGTCCCACCTCTTTCCCAAAACAAATTAGAAGGTGCAGAACAGACCTTATTTGAAAATCATTGTGTTAAATCTATTCTAACCTAACTAGAGGATATCTGAAGAACAGAAGCAAGGCATTCATCTCCATTTCACCTAACTCAAAACTAAGGTGGAAAAATCAACAGACACTGCTTATAAAAGTTGCTAGGCAACTATATACTCACATATACCTAGGGCAAGATTAAGGGTGGATATACAATAGACCCTGTAATGTCCAGAGGAAAAGATGAGGTAAAACTTTCTGGAAAATAAGAACATTCAAAAGCAGACACATGTACAGAAGAATTTAGAAAGTCATAAGCGTGTCCAGACAGGATACAAGCTCATGAAAAAAATTAAGAAGACCTTAAGTTTACACTTAAAGATGATCCTAGATTCAGAGATGACCTTGTTAGGTACTGAAGAAAAGTCCCAGCATATAGCTAATCTTCAAAGACAGGAATAACTCCTGAGGAAATGCCTGTAAAAACCTGAACCAATCACAAGCTAACAGAAGAAAGATTTCAATGATCATACATGACAAAGACAAGTCTATGCAAAAATAGGAAAAATCTCAAAACAAATGAACTAAATAGTCTTCAGCAATCAAAAAAAAGGCAAAAATCCCTGGAAAAGAGGGAGAATTGATTTCCACAATTATTGCATTACAACAAGTGCCTAATTTTCAACAATTATACAGATATACCACACAAGAGAAAAAATGGCCCATGCTAACAAACAAGATAAACTGACAAAACAATCTCAGAGGAAGTCCACATGTTTCAAGCTTACCAGACAATGACCTTTAAACCACCACCTTAAAAAGGAAATCAAGAAAACAATGTATAAACAGAAAATCAAACAAGAATTTCTGAAAGAATTTCTGAAAAGAAAAATTATTAAAAAAAAGAATTTACAATTCTGGAGCTCAGAAGCACAATAAGAATAAAAAATTCACTTGAGGGGTTCAACAGCAGAAATGAGTGGGCAGAAGAAAGAATCAGTGAACCTGAAGATAAAAGAACTGAAATTATCAAGCACAAAAAAATAAACACAAAAGAATGATGTGAACCAAGCCTGAAAGACTTGAGGGACACAAACAGACCAACACATGCATTATGGGAGTCTCACAAAGTGAGAACAAGTCAGAAAGATAATTTGAAGAATAAGGGACAAAACATCATAAATGTGATGGAAGACATCAATCTACAAATCAAAAATATCAAAATATCAACAGACTCCAAGTGGAATTCAGAATTCACAGAAGACACATCATAATCAAACTGCCAAAGACCATGACAAAAGCAACAAGACAGAACTAACTCATCATGTATATGGGATCCTCGATAAAATTATCAGTTGATTTCCCATCAGAAACTTTAGAGGCAGAAGGGGGAAGAGTGGTATGATTTGTTTAAAGGGATGAAAGGGAAAAAGAATGTTAACTGAAAATTCTATATTCAGCCAATCTGTCCTTGAGGGAGAAATAAACACATTCCCAGAGAAACAAAAGATTGAGGGAGTGTATTACCAGTAGACATACAAAATACTAATGGGGTTTCTCAGGTTGAAAAAAAAGCCTGCTAGACAGTAAATTGAAGCCATAGGAAGAAATTAGTATCTCTAGTAAAGATAAAAGCTAGTTTACTGCAATTTTATAGTTTGCAAACTATTTCCTACATAATTTAAAAGACAAATACATAAAAACTAATAATAAACCTATGTTACTGGGCACACAAAGTATAAAAATGCAATATATTACACTAGTAGCATAATATGGGCAGGATGATGGTGCTATGTAACAGTTTTTGTACGCAAATAAAGTTAAGCAGGAATCAATCTGATAAAATAATAACTTTATAACTTTTGGAGGTTATACACAATCCCCATGGGATTTCTTTGTAACCACAAAGAAAAACCTATATACAATATGCATAAAAGCTAAGGGAATCAAATGATATCACTACAAAAAAGAAAATCAAATGAACACAAAAGGAGGCAATAATGGAGGAAATGAGGAATAAAAAACTTTAAAACACACAGATAACAGCAAAACACCAGAGGTGAGTGCTTCCTGGTCAGTAATTACTTGAAACATAAACGATTAAACTCTCCAATCAAGAGACAGAGATTGGCAGAATTTAAAAAGAATTAAAAAAAAAGATCAGACTACATGATGCCCACAAGAGGCTCACCAAAGATACAAAAAGATTAAAAGTGAAAATATAAAACAAAATATTCATGAAAATAGTAATCAAGAGAGCTGTGGTAGTTATATCAAACAAAACAGACCTTAAGTCAAAAATCATTAGAAGAGATAAAGGATATCAAATATTGATAAAAAGATCAAGTCATCAAGAAGATAAAACCATTATAAATATATATGCACCAGACCACAGACCCCCCCCCCAATTATATGAACAACAATGACACAATTGAAGGGAAAATAGAGATCTATACTAAAGAGATTTAAATATCCCACTTTCGATAATGGAGGAAAGTCAGGCAGAAAATCAAGAAGGAGACAGATGACCTGAACACTATAAACCAAATGTACGTAACAGATATATACTGGATACAATAACATTTTTCTCAAGTGCACATGGAACACCATCCAGGATATTATGCCACAAAACAAATCTCAAAAGTATAAAAACAATGAAATCACAAAAAGAATCTTTTCTGCTCACAATGGAATAAAACTAGAAGTCAATAACAGAAAGAAAATCGCAATATGATATAAATATATGCAAATTAAACAACACACTTTTGAACAATGGGCAAAGAAAAAATCAAAAAATACATGGAAACAAATGAAAACAAATGTATAAAAACTTATGGCATGAAGCAAAAAGAGAAATTTATCTGAGAGAAATTTACAGCTCTAAACATATACGTTGAAAAGGAAGATCCCAAATCAATAATCTAATTTTACACATCAAGGAACTAAAAAAAAAAAAAAAAAAAAAAAAAAACCTAAACAGAAAGGTACCAGAATAAAGGAAATTATTAATAAAGACAGGTGGAGACAAATTAAGAATAAAAAAAAAAATTGAAAAGATCACCAAAATAAGGGCTGGCCTTTTGAAAAGATAAAATTTACAAACTTTTAGCTATATTAACAGAGAACACTAAAATTACTAAAATCAAAAATAAAAGTAGGTACAGAACCATCAATTTTACAAAAATAAAAATTTAATAAGACTACTATGAACAATTACACACGAACAAATTGGATAACCTAGATAAAATAAACAAATACCTAGAAACAACTAGAAATACTTACCAAAAACCAACTCGTTGAAAAATAGGAAATCTGAATAGACCTGTAACTAGTAAGGAGACTGATCAGCATTCAAAAATCTGGAGAAGCGTTGCCCCCATAAAAAAAAAAAAAAAGCCAAGGAATAGATGAATTCTATCAAACATTTAAAAAATTAACACTAATCCTTCTCAAACTCCTCCACAAAAAAAAAAAAAAAAAAAAGAGGGAACACTTCCTAACTCATTCTATATAACTATTACCAACATTACCCAAAACCAAAGCCAGAAAAAGACACTACAAGAAAACTATACAGACCAATATTCGTTATAAATAACTAGGCAAATATCTTCAACAAAATTAGAACTGAATTCAGCAGCAGCTTAAAAGGAATACATGCCTTTGTATTGGAAAGGAATAAGTAAAATTATCTCTGTTCACAAATGACATGATCATATATGTAGAAAACCCAAAGATTATTAGCTTGAATTCAACAAAGTTGCAGGATACAAAATCAACCCACAAAAATCAGTTACATTTCTGTGTACTAACAATGAACAACCATTAAGCAGTAAAGGGAAACAATACCATTTATAATAGCATCATAAAGAATAAAATACTTAGTAATAAACTAAGGTGAAAGACTTGTACACTAAAAACTACAAAGCAATGCTGAAAAAGTATTATTTATATTTTACTGTCATTTTTAAAAAAGGAATAACAAGCATTGGCAAAAATGGGGGAAAACCCCTGTGCATTGCTGATGGCAATATGTAAAAGGGTACAGCCACTGTGGAAAACAGTTTTGTGGTTCCTCAAAAAGTTAAAACACAGAATTACCATATAATACAGCAATTCCGCTCCTAGTTTATATACCCCAAAGAACTAAAAAATATTTTTTTTTATTCTTAACATTATTCACAACAGCCAAACGGTGTAAAAACTCTAATGTCTATCAACAGATGAATGAAAAAAATGTAGTATATACGTACAGTAAAATAGTATCTAATCTGAAAAAGGAATGAACTTCCTGATACATGCTATAATATGGATGAACCTACAAAGCATTATGCTAAGTAAAGCAAGCCAGACATAAAGAATACTGTATGATTCTACTTATGTGAAGCCTAGAACAGCCAAATTTATTGACACAGAAAATAAAATACAGATTACCAAAAGCTGTATGGGGGGAGGATGCGAGTTATTTAATGGATGCAGAGCTTCTATTTGGGAAGATGAAAAGGTTTTGGAAATGGGTCTTGAAAATGGTTGCACAACACTGTAAATGTACTTAAAGTCACTAAATTGTACACTTTAAAATGAGTAAACAGATTTTAAATACACTTAAGGACCAAGTCAAGTTACCAGAAATTTGAACTGGTTTCTTATGCTGAGATTAATATGTCTAATAGTCTTCCAGGTACACATTTTCTTATCTGTCCAGCCCCATACCACCTGAACAAGTGGAAGAATTCAGAGACTATACAGCATATATTTTTTGTGTTTGTCAAAGACACTCATAAGTATGGTTAAACTCAATATTCTTATGAGCCACATGCATAATTATATCATTAAAACAATCAAGATGTTAGACACCTGAGTATCTCCATAGAGGTACACCCATTATTTTAGCAATCAAATAAGATAAATAACTCCAGCCCCCATCCTATCTATATGCTTTGAGGCTGCACAGACTGTCCTTACATGCGGACTGACTTCCCGCCATGTTGCTGGAGCTCCTTGATCTCCGCCATCCTTCCTGGGTCTCCTCCTCCTCTTTTCATGCCTATAACCTCACATCTCTCACCCAGGCTGCGCCAAAACTCAAAATGCCTCTCTGTTTTGTCTTTTCTTTCTAGACTTCTCATGTCCACAAAAGGTCAAGATACTTTCCTTAAAAAAAAAGTCATCTCATCTGATGTACGAACTATGCTATTCCTTTGTATGTGAAAATTGTTCAGTCAACTCCTGTTTTAAACAATTTTTCCCTTTCAATAACATTAAAATTCACATACAGTGAATTTTAGTGAAGGCCAGAGAAGTTTTAATTCACTTGTTATCTACTCTAAATGATAAATAACAAAAGTTATCAATTTAAAAAAATTAGCCTTTAATTCAGAAAGCATTTTCTGTTTCAGATGCCCTCTTCTCAAATCTGACAGTGTAAATTTCTAAATTCTTTAACTAACATACACTCATAAAGGAAACAAAAAAGTAGCCCTAATGTTTCAAAATAACCAATTGTTTTTTAAAAAAATCTTCCTTCACAGGTTTTAACTCAACTTACTATGCATAAAACAAACTAGCAAACAAATACACATAAGGACCTCCAGTAGACTCTACAAAATAAAATTTCAATAAACAGTCACAATTCCTACCTTCTTAAAGCAGACTGACTAAATCCAAAGTACACATATAGTTATAGTTACAGGCATAGAAAAAAATCTACATTGTATTATACATTGGTTAAGAGCATAAATATGATTAGTAGTGAATACGGAGTCAAAAGAAGTTTCATGCAAGAGAAAGGTTCATTCTAGAAAAAAAAAAAACAGCAAGCTTTGGAGCTATGTAACAAATGAAGAGACAAGTTTAGGGAAGTCACATGTTCTTTGGCTAGGGCACATAAAAGCAGAACTGGGATCGTATACCAGCAATGTTTAATCCCAAAACTTTTGCACTTCCGGAGTTAACATGGAAGATACATACACATCAAAATAATGGAAGTAACTCCATTATTACGTGCCTGATGAGTATTTAGCAGTAAGCCTCTACTTACACACACATATATGCAGTCCGTGAAAGTTTTTACCCCAAGAGAATCACTAATACAAGTACAAAATGTGGAAAAGCTCTAACTCTGTTATATTCATATGACAGACACAATCACAAATCTAAGTTTGATGAGAGAATCCCCTATATGTCAGGATAGTATGGTTTCTTCAAAAACTGAATATATCTTGGTCCAATATCTAGGCAAACAACCAGCAATCTGAAACCCATGGCTTCTCTGGAGTTAGAGCAAACTAGACCTTAGTATTTCCAAAACCCAAAAGGCACATATATCTTCTGCCCTGGCATGGATATAGCCAGGCATATGGACTACTGTTAACTGCTATCTTGTTGATCTGTATTTTGTTACACATCTGGTTTTTGTTGTTGATCCATACTTTGATTGTTTCATCAGTAATCCTCAATATGGTTCTACATCAAAGGCATAGGTAAAACTATAAATTGTATTTAAATCTTTGTTTTGAATACTTACATGGAAATTCAATAAATATTTCAGAAACGAAGACTAAGACTTTATAAAGACTTCTTCATGTAGAAGTACGATCAGAGGGAGAAAAAAAGAAAATTAAAGGAAAACATTGGCTTTGGCTACCACCAGTCTGTAATTCATCGCAAAATATCTGTCTGCACTGACCAAAATGTTAAGTAAAATCTGTTAACTAGTATAATTCATTTAATGGATTAAAAAGAAAACAGAATCTGTGAAGTTACAGACTTATGAAATACAGAGACACACAGAAAAAACTTTTCATCTTGTGGTCTTAACACCAAGTCTGTATATATACAAAAAAAAAAAAATGTGGTTTTTGTTTCGGTATTAGTTTAAAACATGCTTAAATACAAGGACAATTCACACAGCACTTAGTGGTATACACTCCAAGGTACAATGAAATATATGTGCATATTGTTAAAACAATTTTGGAAAGTAGGTAAAAGGACCAAGAGAGAAATAAAAGTGGAGGAAAAACAAAACCATGTAGTGAATCATGAGTCCCTATATAACTTATTTTTTCTATTTTAGAAATTAACCTTACTTCACAAATGTTTGACTAAACCATTGTTCACAACCTCACACAGAGTATCAAGATAAAAATTTAATGTTTTCAAACATTACAATGAATGCCATTATTCTCAACATTCTTAGAAGTTATTTAGCCTAATTCTTTCATGGTGTACCAATCTGTCAGTAGCCAAGTTCTTTTACAAAGCAAATCAATGAACTCCATAAAGGGATTAAATGGGATAGAATATTAAAATTATTTCTTACAGTTGCTTTATGTATCAAGAATCAATGCTAAAGTAAATGCATTTGGAATGGTAATACTGTAAGGTTTTTCTACACTTTAAATTATTACTACACAATAGGCTCAGTGTCTATGTTTACACTCATTTTTACTTAAAGCTCTTTTGACATTTAAACTCACAGAAACTGAAATCATGACATTTAGTTACTAAGTACTATATAAACAAAAACATACAATGCTGATAAATACACATAACGCATAAATTTTCATCCTTGTCTCAATTAAACATCTATGAACAGTTCAATAAAATCTTTGTTAAATTTATTAGTAAACTAACTTTTAAAACAATAAAACCGATGTTATATTACAAAGACGTAAATGTATACATCACCTACATTAAAAAGCATCTGGCTTAATTTTTAAGCCCATCATTCCCACATGAATCCTTACAATACAGTGAGGAAAAGGTGAAACAAAGTAACAACAAAAATGCCATCATGAGAATAGTTTTTAATTTCTTCAATTCACACAGGTATTTACTGAATATCTACTGTGCAGCAAGTACTATGACAGATGCAGAGATATGAAGGGGAGTGAAGACATCATCCCATTTTCCTAGTAATTGCAATCTTATATAGAGATACAACCGGATCAAGATAATACCCTGTGATTGAATACATAAAAACAAATTAATATAAATGCTCTATGGAAAAGAACATAGCTCTATGAAAGTATATAATAAAGGAAACTGTTTCAAAGTAAGGGCTCAGGGAAGACTTCAAAAAAAAAAAAAAAATAGAAGGGTTTCAAGGTGAGAAATGAAAGCTAAGAAAAATTTAGGTGACAGAAGTCCTTAAGGGGGATGGAGGGAGAGGCAAATACAGATAAAGACCCAGCAGTGGGAGGGATCACAGTACATTCAAGAAACAAAAAGGGTAGTGTGGCTAGAGGCAGAGACCAAGAAAAGGAGTAAGAGGCCAAAGAGGAGAGGGGCCAGATCATAAATTTCAGCCCATTTTAGTATTTTAGTCCTCATACTAGTCTTTACTTTTAACTGTAAAGTGAAAAATGCCTGTTTCTAATTCAAGTTCTACTTTTGCAACATCTTTGCTGTTAATGAAAGCATCACAAATAACTGCTTGAAGAAAAACCCAGAGTGATCTTTGTTACTTGAGGCAAAAATAGATTGCCAGTTTTTTTAATTAAATTCATTTTAAGATCATTTAAAAGAGGGCAAAAATCACCACCCACTCAAAATAAAAGATTTCTATCTAAGAAGCTGAGGAGTTTTGTTCTGAGCCTTCTTCTGCTTTGACTGATCATTTTGCTTTTAAAGTGTAGTACTCAAACTAAATACAAAGAGGAATCAATATCAAAAAATTAAATAGGAAATACTCCTTTCCAATATTTGTATCCCTACTAAATTCCATCCATTCCATTTTCCTAACTGTTTAGTCATTTTAAATTGTGACTAACATCAAATATTTAATAATATAGTTGACATAGTTTGAAAATCTGGGGCAGTGCCCACCTCATCATAGTTATTAATTTTTTTTTAATTCCTTTTACCATTATAGTCCCTAACCCCTCTCCATGTAATACTCAGTGACATAATTATATTCTTATTTCCCCATTTCTAGTGATTAATAAAAATATTAACATTCAAAAAAAGTTATCGTAAATTTACTCAGAACAAAAATACTTGACTTTGCACTGAAATCAAAATATTAAGACACACTCTTTTTGGTGATTTCTAAATATCAATAGTCAAGTTAGTACACAGATAAAATAAAACGAAATTCACTACCTACACTGAAATAAGATCTCAGTGGCTGAGAGATTGAGGAATTTGATTTTTTTTTTTTTGTCAGCCATCACCTCTTGTGGAAATAATTTAACAGAAGAAATTAGTTATAATGAAAATGAGAGCAAATAAGGTTGAACTTCTATGCCAAACATGCTAGTTTTTCAAGATGAAAGATAACACACATGCCTCTCTCTAGTCAACCCACACATCTCAAAATATTTTTATATACTTCAAAAAATGAAGATTCACACTTACAAAGTCTTCACAGTTCACAATTTCTAGTTAAGTATTTTCAAATGACTATAAATCAAATTTGAATATATGTAAGACATGAAATCTATCAAGATATGAAATATGAAGTTTCTTCCTAAATGACCCATTTTTTAAATTGTCATACCTGAGTAAAATAATTGTATACTTTTCATCTAACTTATCTTCATCATTTATTACATTTTGTCTTTGTTGTTCCATATGAACATTAAAAATAATGACTCAAACATCTAAACTTACAGCTGTAGCTATTTTCCCTAACACTAATTAGGAAGAGAAAATTAGCAGAAGCATAGCAGAATCTTTGCCAATCATTTGCTCCCTCTAAAGAAAGGAACAACAATGCTTCTCTGAGTGGTGTTATAGAACATTAGCTTGGAAGTAGTAAAGGAGAACAGAATTCATATCAATTAAAGCTGAGAATTTTTGTCCCTACAAAGAAGCAATGCCATCTTTCTATCATATCCATCCATACATCCATGTATGTATCTCTGTCTTTCTACTACATCTTCAGACTACAGTTCAGTAATTGTATGTTTTTATGTGAGAGCTATACTTTAAATTCACATACACACATGCTGTGTTACAGACTGTTAACACTGAAGTATTCCCACTTAATATACCTATGTGGCAAGGAGAGAGAAAGAGAGATTCAAAATAACAGTCAAAAATTAAAAAGTACCCTTTCATTAGTTTTAGAAGATTTCAGGAAACCAACTCAATTTGAAAAGTTTATACTGCTTTTTCTGTATAAATTGTATTACATGGAAACAAAAAAGGTGACAAGAGAAAGTTCTTTATAGAAGTCCAACTAATAAATGAAGACAAAATGATAAAATTAGGATAAGATCATCAATGGCTGCTAAAACCATTAGGTGAAAGGTGATAGGAAATTTTACAATGGATGGATTAGGCTGACAATACTGGAACCTAGTGATCAGTCTTAACACAGAGAGGGAAGCAAACACTATTGCCTTGCGACATTATGGAAAAGAAGTATGAAGTATTCCTTCAAAAAATTAAACCCAAGTCTGATCAAGTCTCTGGATTTAACCACCAGCCTATAAGAAACTGGACTCATAAGAAATACTGTGGACCGAAGAACACATTAGACACCACAAAGATTCAGTCAGCAAAACCCAAAATGTGAAAATTTCTATACGGCAAATAACTTTTTTTAATGCTTCTTTATTTCTGAGAGAGAGTGTGAGTGGGGAAGGTGGAGAGACAGAGAGAGAGACAGAGACAGAATCCGAAGCAGGCTCCAGGCTCTGAGCTGTCAGCACAGAGCCCAACGTGGGGCTCAAACCCACAGACCACAAGATCATGACTTGAGCCGAAGTCAGACACTCAACTGACTGAGCCACCCAGGCACCCCGGCAAATAACTTTATTTATCAAACAAAATTATGGGAGGTGGAGGGTGGGGGGGGACAGAGAGGAAAAAGAACTATATGTTAAAAGATACTTAAGAAATATATTAAACGCAGCATTTGGATCTTGTTTAGATCTTAAACAAATCAACTGTATTAAAAAGAGGTAAAACCCCTCATGAGACAATTGTAAAAATCTTAATACTAGTTGGACATTTAATTATATTAAAGAATTATTAATTTTTAGGTGTGATTGATAGTGTTGTTATAGTAAAGCAACAAAAAATATGTCTCTTTTAGAGATACATACATATGCACACATACATATATTTACAGAAAAATTTGATATGATATACAAGAATTGTTTCAAAATAATTTGGAAGCACTGGTGTAAGATGAAATAAAATTGGCCATGTTTTAACTGTTGAAACAGGTGATTGGTGCATAAAGATTCATCATACCACTCTATTTTTATATATGTTTTTAAATGCTCATTTAAAAGTTTGAAAAAAATACAGAATTGTCCTTCATAGACAGTTAACCTCTGAGGTGTTCTTATTTAGCATACTAATTGAGCTCACCTACCCATGAGGCACTATTGCAGTTACAGAGACACAATATAATAAGAGACAAGCACTTAAAAATTCCCTACAAAAAAGCAACTGGCAGATGAAATAGAATTATTAAGTGAAAGCACATAATTCCAGAGATTTACCAACAGCAGTTGACAAATATGAACATGAACAATAAAGTGGGTTGTGGTTTGGTTTTTTGTGGGTTTTTTTCTTTTTTTTTGTAATCATCTCTCATCTCTTCCCTGTCTGATCCATAGCTTGCCAGTATTACTAGAGTAGCAAGTCAAAGTAAAAATATTGTCTATTTATAGGAATTCCTTCTTTCTATACAATGATTTTATGTTTGGCAATTTTTGGTTCCCTCCTTTAGGATGCCTCAAAATCAAAATTATGACAAATACATTCAGCTACTCTCCAGCTTATTTAACTTTTTACTACAATATAACAAAAAGCATTTAATTACAGTAGAACAAAACTGAGCAAAGAAAAAAATTAAAAACAACATCTTGAGAACTTTCCATGTAATCTTGGGTATCAAGGTCAAAATGTCCTTCTATAAAAAATTTAAGTAATAATGGTAAACTGTAACACTTGAAATTGGTATATTGTGCTAGCCCAGTAAATACTGTTCATTTCCTACAAATAGAAACTATGGCAGAGAATTATAGACTTCTTTTAAAACTTAATTGGAAATTTCATACATAAAAAATTAAGTCATTATAAAAAAATGAATCTACTTATATATACATTTATAAGCAGTGGTTTAAACATTTCAAAATAAAATACAAAACTATAGTTGTTCTTTATCATTGTTTTAATTTATAATTTTAAAGGATCTGTTAAAACACTAAAATTCTCTTTACTAATATTTTAGCATAACTGAGCACTGGATAGGAAACAATGAAAGAAAGCACTTACAAAAGATATCTATCATGTAAAGAAATAAACAGATATTACTTGTAGAATGAGCCATTCCATTTTTTTTTTTTCATGAAAAAGAAGAGGCTAGTCATTAATTTCTAGGTCACAACAGAGGAGCAAGTAACATTAGATGGAAAAAACAAAAAAACTGTTCAACAGAAATACAATTTTGACCACACCACCTCACTCCCCATGAAAGACTTTTAGTTCCAAACAGCATGAATGAAAAAACTGAAATATATAGAGCAGTTGTAACCCACTTATAAAGCTTATATTGGGATATAAGAGTAATTAGGGAATAACAATGAATAACTGGTGTTATTCAATGTATTTTTCTGATTTGGGGACATATTTTGGTGTCTGATATCTCTGAAAACACCCAACTGTGAGTTATCTGATAATCCAATTCAACCCTACACTGTTATATGAATATTCAAATAGAAGCAGCCAATATAAAGGCCAAGCCTTAATGCAGAGATGAGCAGACCCAACATCGGGCAATATAACCTGGTATCGCTACTGCTTTGTCAATTGTTCTGGCAGCAACAGAAATCCACCTCTATCTGAGAGGCAAAAAGTGTTTTAAAAGAACATCAGGTACTATATCCTTAGAAAAGTAACCAGCTAGGGGCGCCTGGGTGGCGCAGTCGGTTAAGCGTCCGACTTCAGCCAGGTCAGGATCTCGCGGTCTGTGAGTTCGAGCCCCGCGTCAGGCTCTGGGTTGATGGCTCAGAGCCTGGAGCCTGTTTCCGATTCTGTGTCTCCCTCTCTCTCTGCCCCTCCCCCGCTCATGCTCTGTCTCCCTCTGTCCCAAAAAAAATAAATAAACGTTGAAAAAAAAAAATTTTTAAAAAGAAAAGTAACCAGCTAAAACAGCAACTAAGAAAGAAAATTAAATGAATGAAGCACTGGAAAAAAAGAGATCTACTAGCCATAAAATAACGGAGCTGAAGTATTCAATACCAGTTTCTTACAAACAAAAGAATAACTGAGACCCAAAAAGGAAGAGGCACATGGTCCTAGAACAAAAAAAAATCTGTCCTGTTGGGTCTCTAGTTCTATATTCTTTTCATTACACAGCACTACTTTCTCTATCAATGAATGATGTCTTAATCAGACCATTACTAAAATAATTTGCATTTATTTTGCTGAAAACCCTGGGCAAGCAGGTTAGATGTGTATGTCCCAATCAGCTTGTCCAATGATCCCATTATAACTTGAGGTAGAACTACTACCTTCACTTGCCCAAGGTCACATATGTTTTCAAGCAAAATCTGAAAACCCACATGTTTTGCCTTCTTGAAAAAGAAAAATTCTGCCTAAAATGCAAACAATGAGGTGAATGTGTTCTCTTCACAGACAGAAAAGCCTAATTGGGCTGTTGTTTCCCATAGATTTGTCCACTGGAATTCCATACTAGACTTCTTGTTCTAAACTCACAGTATCCTGTACAGTTCCATCAATCGAAGACCATAACCTGTGAAATTAGCATGTTCCAAGTCCCTTTCATAAAGTTACCTTTCTTTCTCAAATGTTAAAAATCCTGAAAAGCACCTTATTTCTTCTAAACTTTACATCCAGAGCAATGAGTGCTAATTCAGAAGTAAACATAATAAGTATCTATTAAATCTATTACATTGTTTTTTAAGAATTTCTTGCATCTATTTTTTCAATACTTAAAATTTCACTGATATTCTAACACATATCTTGACTCAAACAATCTATGCTATACTCTCATTAAATCATAAAGACTTTGACAGTAAATTTTGTAATAAATATTTTACATGTAGACATAATACCATACTATACAAAACATATACTCTTCTCTAAAACTCTGTGAAATACTAGTTTTTCTTTGTTCTTCCTAACGTACTTTCAACTATATCCAATCCTTACAATAACTTAAAGAAATCCAATATAAATGAATCTAATCAAAACAAACTCAAAGGGCCACACCACCAAAGCACCAAATCCTTAATATTAATTACTCCAAGAACAACTATGGAATAGTTTTTTTAAAGTGTCATATTATAAATGTGGATTGTAACATGAATTATGTTAATATAATTTCCTAAATTTAAATAACACACAATAGGTTGCTAAAAACAATTAAATGCAACCAAGCAATTACTTCAAATAGCAAAAATGTCATCTGTTTTATATAATGCCAGTTATTCATTTCTGTCAAAACTGTCTCGCAGAAATCATAAATAAATGGGAACAGTATATACCTAAAAATGTTCTGAGAAACTTACCATCATTTTGGCTCTTGCCCTTCATCTCTTCCTTCCACGACAGGATGGTGTTCAGGGGAACATAGTCCCTTATGTATTCTTTGCGTCTCTCCTCTAAGGTCATCTTCAGTAAACGTTCTTGCAAAACAAAAGCAGAATCTCCATTTGTATTTAACTTTTAAATTCAGCAATTATTTTATAATTTAAACATTAATTGTATAAACAAATCAAAGAATTAGTGTGGGCCTGAGAAACATCAAAATGAAAATCTAATGATTTCATATTTGACTGTTAAAAAGTGTTAACACCATGTTACTGGGGCAGTGGGAGGGAGGGGGAATCAAAGCCTGATGAGGAAGACTCTTTTGTGATAGACCAAGAAATAAGTGAACTCTTTCCTTTTTTTTTTTTTAATTTTTTTTTTAACGTTTATTTATTTTTGAGACAGAGAGAGACAGAGCATGAACGGGGAAGGGTCAGAGAGACAGGGAGACACAGAATCCGAAACAGGCTCCAGGCTCTGAGCTGTCAGTACAGAGCACGACGCGGGGCTCGAACTCACGGACCGCGGGATCGTGACCTGAGCCGAAGTCGGCCGCTTAACCGACTGAGCCACCCAGGCGCCCCTAAGTGAACTCTTTCAATCAACATCTACTAACAGTCTACTATGTGCCAGTAATGTTTATACACTGCAGGTACAAAGGTGATCCTTAACGTTGAGGAGTTCACAAGACAAAACGGGAATAGATAATATACAAAATAACTGCTACATACATAAAACACAAAATCCTAAGACAAATACATAGAAATGTTAAGAGCACAAGAAAGGCAGCTACCAAGGTATTCCTTAATTCTAAAATGCCATCAACAATAAAACTACACTTTCAATGTAATATCTTTGTGGAGGTGATTAAACACAACTTGCAATATACATCTTGGTAAGATTAAAATATTCTTCAAATGCACCTTAGAATTATTAACAGTTGGTGTCACTTACAAAAAAGTCACTGTTCTTGGGGTGTCTGGGTAGCTCAGTCAGTTAAGTGTCCGGCTCTTGATTTCCACTCAGTTCATGATCTCACAGTTTGAGTTCATGCCCCACATCAGGCTCTGTGCTCCACACAGAGGCCACTTAGGATCCTGTTCCCCTCTCTCTCTCTGCCCCTTACCACCTCAAAATAAATAAACTTTAAAAAAAAAAAAAAAGCCCCTGTTCTTTATGAGTGGCAGGTACTTCACACATATAATGAAAATAATCTTTCCAACAACTCAGCAAAATTGGTATTATTATTTTTTTAAGGATGGTTTTTTAAGTTTATTTATTTATTTATTTATTTATTTATTGAGAGAGAGTGTGCACACACACACAAGTGGAGAAGGGGCAAAGAGAGAATCCCAAGCAGGCTCCACACGGTCAGCAATGTGGTGCCTGACACAGGGCTTGAACTCAAGAACTGCAAGATCTGACCTGAGCCAAAATCAAGAGTCGGAGGTTTAACCAACTGAGCCACCCAGGCACGCTGGTAGTATTATTATTATTTTGTAGGTAGGGAAATGAAGCATATCAATGTTCAGCACCTTGTCCAAAGCAAGAAAGCTTTCCATTCAAATCCAGTCACATATCTCCCTAAGTCAAAAACTATAGCCTAAACTATTAGTCACTATAGTGTACTACTGTCACAGGAAAAGCTCTTCAAAAAAGGCGATGTGTTTCTGTATGCCAGCAGCCATGTATCATATACTTTACCAAAGGTCTACACAATGTAAAGAGATTGACAGTTGTACTCTCCAACTGTCTGTCAGCAGATTACAAGATGAATGGATTTAAGGATAGTACCTAGTTTCAGGTGTCTAACTCTCATAAAATAATCACTTTAAAAGATTCTTTCACAGAAATAAACTGCCAAAGGTTTTAATATAAGTACAAGTGAATAAGAAATGGGGAGCCAACATTTGTCCTACTCCTAGAACTGGCTTTTCTTCAGCCACATTAAATGATAATAAGATATTTTAATTAGGTATGATAAAACCAAATCACAACACTACAATACTCAAAGGACAATACTGTATTGAATGTAAGATGCCTAAAGGGTATTCGAGTTGAAATCAAGAATATGGAATTCAGGAAAGAGGTTTAGCTTAGAGATTTTGGAAATTATGACCCAAACTTCTGGTCCTACAGGAAGTTAATAGGAAAAGGTAAGGGATGTGACCAAACCTAAAAAAAACAAAACAAAACACCAAAATCAGGGAGTGTACACAAAGAGGAAACTTAAATGCAAATAAATAAAATGAAATAAAACTTAGATGTCACTGGACGTACCAGGTGAATCAAAGTGCCAGTGATGTAGAAACCGGCAAAGTTATAATAAGTAGAAGAAGGGAAATACTGTCAATTGCTACAGAAAGATCAGGAAGAATAAAAATCAATAAGCCATTGGTGGAGTCTGAGTGGCTCAGTTGGTTAAGTATCTGACTCTTGATTTAGGCTCAGGTCATGATCTCCTGGTTTGTGGGACTGAGCCCCCATTGGGCTCTGTACTAACAGTGTGGAGCATGCTTGGGATTCTCTCTCCCTCTCTGTCCCTCTCTCCCTACCCACCTCAAAATAAACATTTTTTGTTTTTAAGTCCTTCCTTTAAGATAGGAACAGAACTGAAAAGACAAAGGACATGTAAAGAAATGGACAAATGAGACTACAGGGGAAGATATTATGGCTGTTCGTGTTACGTGACATGAATTTTCTCCGTGAATTAAAAGGAAATGTCATGTGTTTGTGTAGGAGAATGGAGGGGGGTCTTGATGGCATAGGAAGCTTTAAGGAAATGATAAATTTGGAAGACTCACACAAAGGAGAAGGGATGACTAGCACTTACCAAAACACTACTAAAAAGTTCAGATCACTAATACAGAAATATTACAACATCAGTGATCAGGTTGAGAGATATTTTGAAGCAACTCACAGTTTTAGTAAATGTCAGAAGGTAATACGGGAAGGCAACCTGGCCTCCGTGATTCCATTTATTTAAACATTTAAGTATGGACACTTAGAACAGAAATAAGATCAATAATAAGAAAATAAAACAATGAGATAATTTATGTCTCAGTTCTTAAAATTATAATACACATTAAGTGGTTTTAAATTATAGCTCAAAACAGTTTATTTAACATATGTGGACTTGAGAAGTCCTTAGTTATTTGTTTCAACAATGAAACATACTGAGGACCACAGACATCTATACAGTTTCTTTAGAATTACACAAAACTTGTCCTTAATGCTTCACCTTTACAATGAATCTCTGCTCTATGAACCAAGCATATAAGTAGGCAGACCTACGATTAGATGGCATACTGAGTAAAAGTATGTTTACAGAATGCCCTGACATTTCAATGAGGTGGGTAAGCCTTCCTTTAGATTTAAGTAACAGCTGCAAAAATATAATACCAGCCTCACAAGTGCAATGAAAGAAAAAAAGTCATGCATCCCATCAGCTTCTTTAATAGCAACAACCATACTGGAAATCCTTAGCTCCTTCTTTTTAAATATTAAATATTCCAAAAATAGACATCCTGATAAACTGAGACATACATTAAAGTCTTCAAATCACAATGTTTTTCCTTTAACATTAAACTTCATGCAAAAATAGGTTAGTTTTAGACAGGAGAAATTTACTTTGTTAGATACCTTTAATTGTGCATTTACTTCTTTATTTAGAAAATATTAATTTGGTTGTACTTTCCCCTACTGTTAGAAGAAAAAAAAAAATCAAGACATCAAAGATTCTAAAATGCCTGCTCTTCACAGTCCAAATATGTAGGTGTTAAATGAAGGAACCATTGTAACATTGTTACTTTAGGAACATTATTATGACAGAAAAATAGTTCCTAAGCAATAATCATTACTTCATCAATAAATTATGTACTGAAAACAATCTCCATGATTTCCACTATTTTGCCTTATTAACAATACAAAACTAACATTCCAAGACCATCAACAAAAATGGGCACAGATGATCTTTCAATGCTTACAAGGTAAATCATTGTTAAAAGTGTGTTGAAACTAAAGTAACTACTACTGCAAAAACAAAGATTATTTTACACTAATTTATATATACCAGGCTATTATTTTCAACAGCATTTGTTTTGTGACACCAGAATTTTTACTTCTATATAAGCCCATGATCATTAAGATAGAATTAAATGACATACAACCCAATCTTTCAATATTTTAGAGACCATTTTACTTGGATTGTTCAATTATATTAACTCTTCCCAGTAGTTCACTTAAAAAAGAATCCTTTCTTCATCCCCTTCCTCGGAATTATTTTAAGTAGGCCTTACATAAAGGATTCTTTTTCCACATTCATTCTCTTCCTTACGTCCACTGTTTGGCCTTAGTGTTCATAAAAGCCAGAGCTTGCAATAATAATCTACAAGTTTTAAGAGTTATTTTCAAGCAAATCAACTTTCAACCTAGTCACTCCATTATCCTTCTAATAAAAAGATAGGATTCTTCGGAGAAATTTGCACTACCCTCACCTGACCTCACTCTGGTACACAGGTTTAATCTATGTTAGCAGTAGCAATGCAAGTTCTCTTTGCTACTCTTCTGTAAAAAGCTACAGTGTGGAAAGAATGAAACAACTCCAGACACTAAAGTTTTATCTCAGATTTATCTAATTATGATGCCAGAGAAAAAGGGGAGAGGAAGAGAGAAGAGAGGGTTGGTTCGCACACTTCTGTCTTACAGAAATCAGTGCCACTGTCAATCTAGCTGATTTGGATGAGCTTTGATGTGCACAAAATTCAGAGGCAAGCTCATTCATGGAGAGTGGTATCAGTTTCACAACCTTACTCTGAGCAGCTTCAGATTACGAATGGGGATGAAATACAGAGAAACACACTGCAGAGAAAGCCCATTCAGACTTCTCTGAAAGCTCTTATCCTCGCGGACAAGACGCCCGTTTTCAGTTTCCCCTAGAGTTCCAGGTTTCCAAAGTCACACTGCGGCGCAGAAGGAAGAGGCCTGGAGAAGGGGTAAACGCCCGAAAGAGCAGACACTCTACCAGCTAGGGGGTGGGGGGCTAGAGGCGAGGAGTGAATAGTTGAGGGTCAGCTGGGCGCGAAGGCGCAGCAGCTGCAGCAGCCAATGTGCCCGCCGGCGGGCACGTGTGCCTGGGACAACCTGGCCAGGAGTCCAAAAGTCCCAGCTGGGGTCCCAGGAGAGGGTGGGGGACCTGAACAAGTTGTGCTGCGGCCCAGGAACTGCCTGCCGGTCAGGGGTCTCCGCCACCAGCCAGGCGCAGGAAGCCCCGCATGGGAAGAAGGTGACCGGGCGCGGCAGGCAGCAGAGGGGCGTGCGCCCACACGTGTGCGAGCTGCAGGTGCCCGGGGGCGGCGCGTGCACGCCGGTAAGCGCGCGCGTGTGCGCGTGTGTACACACGGACACGCGAGGGAGGCGGCACCGGCCGGGCAGGCGCGAGACGGGAGCTCGGGCGGGGGGCGCCGCGGCACACACAGCCTTGACCCCCACCCCCACCCGACTCCCACCCCCCACAGCCCCAGGACTCGACGGGCCAGTTACCTTTCTCCTCTCTCCACACCTTTTTCTTCTTGTTGCTGGGGTACATGTTGCCGTGGGGGTGGCTGGCTTTAAGCTGCAAGTTCCCCAGGCTCACGGGCAAACAGGGTGTGTGTGGAGTGGGAGGGGTGGGAGGGGACACTCGGGAGGAAAAAAGTGCAAGAGGCTCCGAGTCCCGCGCCGCTCGCCAGTCGCTTCTCTCAGCCCGCGCTCCGCTTCGGCTCCCACCCGCCTCAGCCCCGCGGCCGCCGCCAAAGCAGCACCTCAGCGCCTGTCAACTAGGTCACGCCTCGCGCTAACCTAACACCCGCGCAGGCCCCGCCTTCCAGCCGCTAGCCAGCGACGCCTCCCATTGGCTGCACCGCCCGCCGCTCTCCGCTTTCCAGTCACCGCGCGCCCCTACTTCGGCCCCAGGGCGCACGCGCAGGCGCAGGCTCGGGCCCGACGCCGAGGACGTTGGGGAGCTAGAGGGGGCGGAGCCAGGGCGCGAGGGGGCTGGAGATGGCCTCGCGTTTTCGGGGGCGGGGCGTGGAACGGACGCCTGGGAGGAGCGTGAGGCTGTTGGCGCTACACCAGGCTTCGCGCCGCTAGGAGGACCTGAGGGCGTGGCCAAGGGCCAGGTGCGCCAGGTGACTGGCTAACCAGCCGGCGAAAGCAGCCTGCGGAACTGGAAGATGTGAAGGTAAGAGGAGAATTGAGTCAGCGCGAATTGTTCGTGTCTACTCCAACTGGCCAGTCTGAATGGATTTTACCAGATAATCTGAAGCTTTCCTCTTGGTGAGTAAATTATAACCAAAAAAAGTGAAAGGATCGGGAAATAGCTCGTCAAACTTTAGTAAAAATTAGTTTTCACTGGAGTTCTGTGAAGTTTGCAAAGAACAAAGATAAACTGAACTACTCAAGGAACTGAAAAGTAGTGGGCAACCAACATGTTACATTGGAAACAAAAATCTGATATCAAAGCAGATCAACCAGAGCCAGGTCATCTTATCCTTTTGTTCCTTCTCCAGTTGCTTCAACTCAAGGCACTGGGTTAAAGGACTGGCTTGATTCTGAGTAATACTTACCGGTTGGTGTTCTGAAAATACAGTTCAGGTGGAGCCAACCAAAAAAGTAGGGTGATCCAAAATTTAGATCCTCTCCCCAAATGCATTACCTAGCTAAATATTAGACCATCCACAAGGCTGATTTGGTGGATGTAGTGAATCCACATTTATTTGACAATTAGGGTGCTGTTTTATGTATTGTACTTAAGCCAGGTGTGTAAGAGCTAATATTTGCAACACATTTTTTAATAATAAAAAAAGGAAGAAAGAAAGGCCCTGTTAAGAATTGTAAAAAAATGAAATGTTTTGAGTAACAGAACACTCATGAATATGATTCATGACATACTAATGTAATAATTTTTATTTTAATAATGCTTCTGCTTCTCTTTTTCTTTTAATGCTGTGAAATACATAAAAATTCATTTGGCTGGGAGAAATAAGGGAGCCTTCAAGAAGGAAGTGACATTTGGGCTAGTAATAAAAATATGCACTTATTTTTTGGCAATGGAAATAAAAGGAGGGCTCTGCTTCAAGATACATTACAAAGGTAGAATCAATAAACATTGGTAATGGAATAGATTTTGGGAACAGAATGAAGAAGAGAAAGAAGAGTTTCATGGGTTAGTTTAGGAGGAGGATGGCAATATTATTAATATTAGGCAATTAAGAGCAGTTGCAGATATTGTGGGAAATATATTGAGTTCTTATTTAGAAATGCTAAGTTTGAAGTGTCTGCTGGAAAGTGCATCATACTGGGCACTATCTTTTTTGTTACAAGAGAGAACCTGTTTCCACCCCAACCTAGAGTTCATCTGTGCTTTCTTAGGAACCTTAAATATGCTACTGATTATTCTTTATTTCATGTCAACTCAAGGAACTAGAACCATACATCAACTTTTAAACTTTCTCAAGTCTCTTTCATGATAAAAAAAAAAAAAAATCGCCCTGCAACTCCACAACACCTTCCAGCTACTGCATCTCCTTTCTTTCCAAATGGTTGTCAATACCTGCTGTGTCAGTTTCCTTACATCCCACTTTCAATTTTTCAGTCCCCTCTCTTCTAGGTTCTTTCCTATTAACTAACTGAAATAGGTCTTGCTAAGGTGACCAGTGACTGTCACATGCTATGTAATCGTCATTTTTCAGTCTTTCTCTTACAAGATCTCTTGGCAGCATTTAACACTCTTGACCTCTCATTCTTCCTTGCAGCATCCTTTTCCTTCAGTTTTTCTCACCCTTTTGAGATTCCTCCTGTATGGCCATTCCTTCTTAGTTTCCTTTACTGGCCCATCTTCCTTTGCAGCCATTACATTTTGGAGTTCATTAAGACTTAGTCTTATCCCCTTATCTCTTTTCACTATATACTTTTTTTTTAAACAACTTTATCCGTACTCATGGTTCAGTTATAATAGTGATTTTCAACCAGGGGAAGTTTTGCCCTGTAGGGAACACTGACAATGTCTGGATACATTTCTAGTTATTGCAACTGAGAAAAGAATGCTACTGGCATCTAGTGGGAAGAGGTCAAGGATGTTGCTAAGCATTCTAAAGTGCATGGTTCAGCCCCGCACAACAAATCATCTGGCCCAAAATGTCAACACTGCTGAGATTGGCAATCCGAGTAATACCAATGACTGCCAAATTTATTATTTTCAATAAAAATTTCTTCTTGAACTTTAGACCTATATGTGCTACCATATACTGTATCACAACTTTAAGAGGCAGCATTATGCACTGGCTAAAAGGTATTTGAAGCCAGACCATCTGGATTCAAATCCTACGTTTACCCTTATTGACTTTGTGACCCTTGCTTGGCAAGTTACTCAAAGTCTCTACACCTTGCTTATTTAAATTATTATATGGAGATGGTAATATAGTATCTACCTTGCTTGATGTGAGGATTGAATGCGTTAAAACACATAAAGTGACTAGCACCTAGTAAATGTGGCAAAGATGCTCACTAATACAATTTTCTTTCTCTTGGCCCATAGAAAAATGATATTTCCCAGCCTCCCACGAAGTTAGATAGGATGTGAAACTGTATGGTGAGTGGGTTATAAGGCAAAAGTGATGTATGCCATTCCAGGCCATCAAATCTTTTGTACACTTATGCATATTCTCTCTTTTCTTTTCATGGTGATCTCAGAAGCAGCATGTCAAGAAGGAAGGAGCTTGGATCCCTGAGTCACTCACTGCTTGAAGGAGTATCTCAAGGATCCAAGGAGTACCACATCAAGCTATGATATAAACAAAACACTTTTATTATGTTACAGCATTGGTATTTAGAGGGTATTTGTTTTAGCATTAACCATTATCATTGAAAAGTGTTAAATATTAATATTTACTCTCTCAAAAGTACCTGAAATGTACCATGTACCACACTGAGCTCATGATCTTTCCCCCACACTTAGACTTCTTCCAGTGTCTCTTATCTCTTTGAATGGCTCATCACCCATTCAGTTGAACAATCTAGAAACCTAAACACTATCCCTGATACCTCTTATAACTTTATTCTCATTTCAAATGAACTGCTATACCTTCTCAATTTTATCTCCTGTATCACTCTTGAATTCCTCACCTTTCCAATGACACTGCAATAAGCTCAGTGTGAATTTAACTGGACTACTACAAAGATTTCTTAAGTGGCCCCCATGTCTACTCTTGCCCCTCTTATGTCCATTCTATCCCCTGCATCACATTTTCAAATGTGATCATGTTGTGAAATGTGATATATATGTATATCTCCACTCCTGCTCCTCCTCCTCCTCCCCCTTTCCCCCTATACATGCCATGTGAAGACACAGTGAGAAGGTGTTCATCTGCAATATGGGACAAGAGCCTTTGCCATAACCAGGCTATGCCAGCATTCTGAACTGTGAGAAAATTAATTTCTGTTGTTTAAGCCACCCAATCTATAGCCTTTTACTATTGTAGCCCAAGCTGACTTATACAGTCTTATAAAAACTAAATCATTAAGAATAGAAGGCTCATCACCTACCAATTCTCCTTACCCCCACCACCCAATTTCTGGTTTCATTCATACCAACCATAGAGCTTTTCACTTCCTTGAACACATCTTATTCTCACCATATGGTCTATTCACGTTTGCCACTGTAACTGAGACATGATTTGCTTAGTGAGCCCATTCTTTTTTTTAACTGTTCTTTTTTTAATGTTTGTTTATTTATTTTGAAAGAGAGAGAGTACACATGAGCAGGTGAGGGGCAGAGAGAGAGAAAGAGAGAGAATCCCAAGCAGGAAACTGACACGAACTGTGAGATCATGACCTGAACTGAAATCCAGAGTGGGACGCTTAACTGACTGAGCCACCCAGGCACCCCTTAGTGGACCTACTCTTATTCTTATTCTTATTAAGCTCAAAAATCACTCCTTGGCAAAGCCTTCCCTAACACTGACCCCACCTGAGCCCTACCCACAGTGTTCTTTTATATGCCCTCAGTGCTCATTTACTTCCCTATATAGCATTTTTTACACTTTGTAATTATAAATATATTTGAGTGATTCTTTTGTTAATATTTATCTTTCACTCTGGACTCTCTTTCACTCTCTGAGGACAGGAAGTATATCTTTTTGCCCACAGAGAATGACACAATGCCGGATACAAAATAGATTCTCAATAAAAATTATTGAATGAGAAGAATGAGCGTCCATACAGAGATGTTGGTAAAACTGAGGAAGAGCATATGAGACCAAAAGAGGTTACCTTGGGGAGGCCATAATTTTAAAGCAAAGACTAAGAGAGTAACTGACAAGTGAAATTAACGAATGCCTGAAAAAGAATGGCATACATCATTAGCATATAGTAGGTATTCAAAAAGTGAATGAATAGGTGAGGAAGTGATAGAATGAGTGAGAAATTGTGTTCAAGCAAGTAGAAAAATATTTGCAGCTCAATTTTCAGAGAAACCAAAAATATGTTTTCAAGAAGATGTTTGTGGTTAGAAATATCAGATATCTCACAGATCAAGTAGGATGAGAACTGAGAAAAGATCATTGAATTTATAGTCTATGTAAATCAGTGAAAATAAAAACAAGTAGTTGAAGAAAAAGTGAAAAGCAATGAGAAGTGATTGTGGTCTGTTTTGTTTTAATGTTCAGAGATTAAAGGATAAGTAAAGTACATAGTAGTTGGAAGGACGCCAGAGTCAAGGGAAAATTTTTCTAAGAGACATGAAATGAAATGAAAAGTGTTTAAATTAAGAAGATTGGTGACAAAAGATTGAGACAAAAAAAGAGAAAAGAAGGACAAATGTCAGAAATACTAGAAAAAGATAAAGCAAATTTGGATAGAATCAAAAGTGAGGGAAGTCTTGGACTTAGAGTATAGAAAAAGCATTTCATCTTTTGTGATGAATTTGAAAAAAGAATGAAGATTCAAAAAAAATTTTAATGAAAAGAAAGTAGAGGGAAGATAGGTCCAATGAGTTCAGTTCAGTGAAAGTAGGAGGCAAAATCATCTGCTGAAAGATACTGATAAATCTGGATCCAAATGGGGAATGCAAAAAATATTTGGAAAATGTTTAACAGATTATATTTAAGAGTTTAAATAAATTATATTTAGGCAATTTTTAAAAGTACAGAAGTTAGGAAAGTCCCATTTTGAAGTCCCTTGGTGAAAGGAAAAAATACTAGGGAATAGACAGAATAATGGTCCCAAAGATTTCCAGGATCTAATCTCTGGAACCTGTGAATGTTACCTTATTTGGCAGAAGGGACTTGCAGATGTGATTGAGGATCTTGAGATGGGGAGATTATCCGATATTATCATGGTTGGCCCTAAATGTAATCACAAGTGTCCTTATAAGAGGAAGACAGAGAGAGATTAAAGCATTGGGAAACTAACAAAGGGAGTAAACCTGGAAATTCAAGGCAATAAATATGTCTATTTCTGAAGTAATTACCTGTACACACTGTAAATGTTGGATATATTTTAGGCATAATTTCTCAGTTCCATTCCTTGGATAGTCTTAATATTCCCATGCTTTAACCTAAATATTCATTTTCATTTCTGGTTCAAGCCTTGAGGGTACTCACTTATGAACTGCCCATATTGTTAAAGACAATGAAGAGGGCATTTTTAAATAACTTTTAAGGAAAGTGTAATGAAATGCCTTTAAAAAAAAAATGATCACTGGAATTTGTTTGCCTTTGTCCCAGTAAAACCTCAGCAGTTCTTTACTCAAAAAGAGGATAAACATTTTCACCAAGATGGCGACAAAAGCAGACTTGATCCATATGCTTCCCATGCACCATCGCCTTCAAATGTTAGAGTAAAGGATGATGTTAGGTCAGCTCACGTACTTAATTGTGTTTTCATATAAGTGCAGCTTGCAACACTGAAGGTAACATAAAAATAAACACTTCTCGCAGTTCTGAAAATGACTTGAATGTTATTGTGGACATGTACAAATTGGACTTCTGGTTTATTTCTTTCCTTTCAGAGAGCAACTCTTACATATCTTAAACATACTCCTTATCTCCCTCCCACCAGACTAGCAGACTAGATATGGTTCCCTCCCCGTAGCCTGCTCTCTCCAGTAGCTGCCTTCATTCCAGTTGAAAGGAACTTTCTGGCAGCTCATTGGCCCAAGAGTAAGGAAATGGTTGCTTAGCAACCAAATCCTGACCCCTGCAAACCTGTAAAGAGGAAACTTGTGGGCCAGCCACCTAGTTCTGCCTGTGATATAAGTAAGGAGGAACTGCTTATGGGAAGATGAAGCCCCTGTCCCTGTTAATAGAGATATTGATCATTCTTGGGGTCATAATTAAAAGTAAGTTTTTCTGTCTTTGTGGTTGTCTATGAGGGTCTTCTCTCTTTAACGGTAGTAAGGGTAGAAGCTGATTCAAAGATCATAAGTAACCTCACTATACTCCCAATTGATACCATTTGGGGGGTAAGTACTTAAGAATATCCAAACAGGATAGAAATCAGTGATACTCTTACTTAGGATAATACCTGGCAAAGATGTGTGTATGAGAGAAAGAGAAGGAGGGAGGGAGAAAGGGAAGGAGGGAAAAATAGAAAAGATTGAGCAATTTATGAGGAAAGCATTAAAGTAATTTTTATAGAGTAGGGATATTTGAGACAGGTTGTTAAATTTTGTTGAATCCAGAATATTATGAATATTTAGTTCCAGGACTTTAATGGAAAAGTAGAGGACTCAAAGAGTTGTAAAGTGCATTAATTTATATTCTTACAGTCTTTTTTAATCTTTTCACAGTAACATTTGTATTTCCAAAGTTTCTAGGATTTCTAACTAGTTACTATCTTAAAATGGAAATTATTTTCCAGTCTTGTTTCTCTGGCCTTTTATTGAATTAATTTTTACTCAGTCCTCAGATAATTTACTCTTCCTGAATTCAACCTAAGAAATATTCATGTACATTTAATCTAAGAATGCAAGGTTGGTATAATATCCAAAAATTAATTAATGTAACGCACCACATCAATAGAGTAAAAGATAAAGACCACACACGGTCATCTCAATTGATGAAAAAAAAAAAAAAAAACATTTGACAGAATTCAACATCCCTTTCTGATAAAAACACTCCTCAAATTTGAAATAGAAAGAAACTTCCTCAACTTAATAATAAAAAGCATCTTCGAAAAATCCACACCTCACCTGTACTTGTGGTGGACAGGATGGGAAAAGAAAAAGTAAAACTATCTGTATTCACTAAAGACAGAATCTAATATACAGAATATCCTAAGGTATCCACTATAAAATTATTAGAACTAAGAAATGAGTTGAGCAAGGTTGCAGGATAAAAGGCTAATAAACAAAAGTCAATTCTATTTCTTTACAGTCACAATGAACAAACAAAAAAAATGAAATTAACAGTTCCATTTAGAATAGCATCAAGAAGAATAGTTACTGGTAATACATTTAACAAAAGTACAAAGCTCTTACTCTGAAAATTACAAATATTGTTGAAAGAAATTAAAGAAAACCCTAATAAATGAAAACACTTCTCAGGGCACCGGGGGGGCTCAGTAGGTTAAGCATCTGACTCGATTTCAACTTGGGTCACGATCTCACAGTTCGTGGGATGGAACACTGCATGGGGCTCAACGCTGACAGCGTGTGGATCCTGCCTGGGATTCATATTCTGTGTGTGTGTGTGTCTTAAAATAAATAAACATAAAAAGAAAATACTTCTCATGTTCATAGTTTGGAAACCTTAATATTAAGACAGCAATACTCTCCAAATTGATCTAGAGATTCAATATAAAATCCCAGCTGACTTCTTTGCAGAAATTAAGAAAATTATCTGAAAATTAATATAGAAGTGGATGTTTTTAAACAAAAAGAACAAATTTGAAGGACACACACTTTCCAATTTAAACATTTACTACAAAGCCACAGTAATCAAGACTGTATGAGACTGACATGCGGACAGACATAGGTCAGTGGAATATCACTGAGAGTTTGGAATTAAACCCTCAAATTTATGGCCAGATGATTTTTGGCAAACATGCCAGGCAACTCAATGGAGAAGGAAAAGAATAATTTCTTTAGCAAATGATGGGGATGACTGGAGAGCCGCATGCAAAAAGAGTGAATTTGGATACCTACCTCACACCTAATGTAAAATGAGTCAAAGATGTAAATATAGTAACTAAAGATGTAATCTCTTAGAAGAAAACAGGCATAAATTTTTGTGACCTTCATTAGGCAATGACTTGTTAGGTATATCATTAAAAGCACAAAAAAAAAAAGAAACAGATAAACTAGACATCATCAAAATTAAGCATTTTTATGCTTCAAGGGACATCATCAAGAAACTGAAAAAACAATCCACACAAAAGGAGAAAGTTTTTGCAGATCATATATCCAATAAGGTTTAGCATTCGGAATATATAAATAACTTTTACAAACTCATCAGCAAAACAGCAAACCAGTTTTTTAATGGGTGATGAATATTTGTATACAAATTTTCTGTTTGGACATCTGCTTTCATTTCTCTTGGGTATGTACCTAAGGAATTGGATAGACATTTCTCCAAAAATGATACAAAGATGACCATAAAATGCATGAAAAGGTATTCAACATCATTTGTCCTTAAGAAAATGCAAATCAAAACCACAATAAGATGCCACAATGAGGATTTAACTATAACAATAAGAGTGGGGACTGAGAGGAGCAAATGGATGACAAGGCTAGAGAGAATAGTGACATAAGAGTCCAAAGTAAGAGTGTCCCTAGAAGATGGGCATGTCCAAATGCCAGAGAGAGTATGGAAGTGAGGTAAGGGCCAACAAGGTATCACTAGATTTAACAACAGGGAAGTCGTTACCTTTCCAGGATAGTTTTATCAGAGAAGCAGGGACAAAACCTGATTTCAATTGATGGAAGTGAATAGGAAGAGACAAAGTAGAGACAGTGATGATAATTACAGAGTTCTTTCTGTATTATGGCACTTTGCAAGGTCAGGCTTGAGTCTTTAAGAGATAATTTATTGATTGCAGGTCTACAGAGACCCAGGGAAGTAGTTAGGGGACAAGACAGTTTACAAGCCACGCTATAAGACCTGTGGTTCGTACCCAAAATCAGGTTTTACCCCACTCTGTTTTTTTTCTTTTCCAGCCTTTATAACCCTAGATCTCCAGGCAAAACAGACAGGGCTGCCTTTTTTTCACTCACATATACCTTGCAAACTTGCGTATTGTTTTTTATACATTTTTTCACTTGATGCTCAATATACTTTGACTTCACCTATGTAAAATTATTGAGAGAGGGAAGCTGCCATAACTATGTGATTGTTCCTGACTCTGCATTGACCTAGGGAAAGTTCTAAAAGAGTTTCTGACATTTTTTTTCCCTTTTGGTAAATCCTTAGAAAAAAGTAGTTCATTCTGCTGGAAAAAAATGCATAGTTTATTCCAAAGTGTGGCTTAGAAAATGGAAGTAAAATCAACAGTATTTTCTCTTTCCATACTTCCAAACCAGCTTCTGATTTAAGGTAGTGTAAGGTATATAACTGAGGCAGAGAAAAGACATTGCCAGAACTTCTGGCTCTAAATTATCTAGGATCCAAGGTTTTCCTAATTTGTCTATCTCTTTCTAGCAGTACTTCACTATCATACAAGTTCTACAGTTTAAAAAATATATGATATGAAACAAAATGAAATAGAAAGTTTATAGCGATTCCCTGACACCCATGTAGCAATTCTATCCCAGTTGAAAAAGGCAAGTAGCTCATCAATCTGAAACTAATCAGAATTCAGAAAGCAATTGTCTAGCAATCATATCTATGTCCCTGTCAGGGCCACACTAAGGCCAAGTCCTGGACGTGTTGCAGAGGATACTGAGCCTAAGCAGTACAAGCAGACTATATCTTACTGTTACATAAAGTGGCTTGCCGGGGCTCCTGGGTGGCTCAATCAGTTAAGCGTCCGACTTAGGCTCAGGTCATGATCTCATTGTCCATGAATTCAAGCCCTGTGTTGGGCTCTGTGTCGACAGCTTAGAGCCTGGAGCTTGCTTTAGATTCTGTGTCTCCCTCTCTCTCTCTGTCCCTCCCCTGCTCATGCTCTCTCTCTCAAAATTAAATACACTTGATCTTAGCCAAAAGGCCGAGAAGTGATATCTCTCAAAAATAAATAAATAAACATTAAAAAAAATTTTTTTTAATGGGCTTGCTATTACCAGTGCTGTTTTAAATAACTTGTAGAATTTAGGAGTTCTGAGTTACCTTTGCTTCCTTCCAGTTCTTTTACATTATACTTCTAAACAGGGAACAAATACATTGCAAGTATATAGAGCATCTTTCCTTGAAGAGAAGCAGGAAAGAGCACATGTGTCATGATGGGATTGCTCACTATTATAGAGAAATTTGATTACTGCGTTATGTTATAAATCAGTAAGGAAGCTGATTTCTCTTTTGTGAATTGTCTTGAAAAATATAAGGCTCTTTCTTCATAACCTAGGTTTATCTGAAAGGTTTCTACAACTCTACAATATTACTACTACTTCTACAATGACTACTACTCTTTGGAACAATTCAATAGGACAGCACTCAATGGGAGGAGGGCAGCCCTCAGCCTGAGAAGAGCTGGATGAACAGATCCTTCCCCCCCCCCCCATCTCATAGCTGAACCCATTAATGTCCCTGCATCAGCTTTATTTCGGGTTACTCAGGCTGCTTAGAGGAACTGCCTCCTTCTGACACTCTTCCCAATTCTATTCCATTTTCTGTGTACAAGGGCTCATGTGTCTCTCTTGTCACATACCTGCCCCAAGAATTCTCTCTGCCAGTGATAGCCCTCTACCTGCTCTTGATTGATCCTAAGATCTACTTCCCATCCATTAAGACTGCCCTCTCAAAGAATAGCAATAGCCCACTGATTACAAATCTAGTGGCCTCTCACTACTCTTGTTTCTTAACCTCTATACAACACTTGACACTTTTCTCCATCTTCTTTTCCCCCTCTACCTATGTAGAATCTTAAACTGTCTCACTGGCTTATCTTTCTCAACCCTCCCTTTAAATGTTATGCCCAAAGTTCAGAAATTGGCTCTCATATTCTATGTCTCTGCTACTCCTTCCCAAGCCCCAGCTTCTTTTACATATGTATTTGCATCCTAGACCTTCCTGCTATCTCTAGATGTGTACATCAGCAGCATGATGATATCACCAGTAGTATATGGCCTGCAAACACCTTAAATTCAACCTCAAATTTAGCTCCTCTTCTGTATTTCTTCTCTTATTAATGGCATCAACATCCCTCCCTGCTCCCCTAGTTCTCAAGAACAAAACCTGAAAATTGTATAGTCATACAGTTATAATGCACTAAGTATCATCTAATTTAATGTTTTGCATAGATGATAGGACTGAGGCCCAGAGTAGTCAAATTGATTCCTCAGGGGCATTCTGGAAAGCCACATCTGGAGCCAGAATCTTCTAATCCTTTACCATCATAAATTCCTTTATTCCTTAAACAAATCCTGTCAACTCCATAGTGCTTCTCCCATCTATGCATTTTCATGTCTCAATTTAGGGTCTCATTTTAGTATCTTTTATCTACATGACTGCACTTTTTTTTTTTTATATTTTTTAAATAAGTATTTATTTTTGAGAGGGAGAGACAGCATGTGAGCAGGACAGGAACAGAGAGAGAGGGAGACATAGAATCCAAAGCAGGCTCCAGGCTCAGAGCTGTCAGCACAGAGCCTGATGTGGGACTCGAACTCACAAACTGTGAGATTATGACCTGAGCCAAAGTTGGACACTTAACTGACTGAGCACCCAGGTGCCCCTACATGACTGCACTTCTAACTCTCCTCTTATTTACAATACAGTACTTCCAGAAATAATATTCCTAAACCCCAGACTTGGTCATAATTTTCAAGCACCTACTTTATGCCAAATAAAATCCCAGTGTCTTGTCTAGCAGTCAAAATCCTATGCAATTAGATCCTGACTTCCTTTGTTTTTTGTCTCTGCTACACACATATTTTATTTCAACTAATTTAACTAATTTAAACTAGTAGCTACTCAGTATACCACCTAACTCTCACTTTGATGTCTTTCTTAATCTTTTCTGCAGTTGAATGGTTCACAAAGCTGGCCTGACTGCAGGAATGTACTGTCATTCCATTTTCTTCCCATCACCACCAGAAATCTACAGCATAACATCCTACTCATCTTTTAAGGTCCATTTCAAGTTCTACTTCCTCCCCCCCTTAAAAAAAAAAAAAACTTTCCCAAGCCCTTCCTCATAGCACATGCACCTTTCTCATGCATCACAGTCTCATAATTGAGTTAGTTTTTAACTTCCTCATCAGGTTCTCAACAATTTTTTAAATTAGCACTTGTAACACTTTAAAATTTCTATAACACATTCTCAAAACCTGTGGAGTAGGTCATGCAGATATTTTTATGTCTACTATTCGAGATTTACAGATTTTCAAAACCCTGCAATACAGAGTTTACTAAAACAGGAATTGTATAGTAGGAATCACGTTTTCTCTTGTTTTTACTCTGTATCACCTGTTTGTTATTTCTAAGTCTGTATTCTCCAAAGTGGACTGCTCTGAGTTTTTGCCTCATAATCATATTTACTTACCTCAGGCTGTTTCGACATATTGCCAAGCAGCCAGATGAAAAATAAAATATTCAATTCATCATTCAACCATTTTAAAATGTAGTATACATACGTTTGCTGCTGTATAGAACAAACAGCTAGGTGACTGATTGAGTTACTTGCTTTTCAACCAGTTGTTCTGGCAGTATGATGATTATATAAACTCTAACAGTGGCATTTAGTCATTTTTCACTGATTTTATATTTTACTAGCATCTGAAATTTATTTACTGTAGCCATCAAATTTTATTTCTGTAGTTCATCAACCAATGAGATAGAGTAGACAAGAAAAACCGGTTTCTTAAGACTTCTGTAAGTCTGGGGGCGCCTGGGTGGCTCAGTCGGTTAAGTGTCCGACTTTGGCTCAGGTCACGATCTCGCAGTCCGCCGAGTTCGAGCCCCGCATCGGGCTCTGGGCTGATGGCTCAGAGCCTGGAGCCTGCTTCCGATTCTGTGTTTCCCTCTCTCTCTGCCCCTCCCCCATTCATGCTGTGTCTCTCTCTGTCTCAAAAATAAGTAAACGTTAAAAAAAAAAAAAAAAAAGACTTCTGTAAGTCTGCCTCACAGAGGTAGCACCAAGATTACAGTGCTGGACTTGAAGAGAATATTCTCACTTTGGAAAAAGTGTACACCCTGAAGCTTCCCTGATAGAACATAGTCTTCGAAAACAATTCATAGTCTCTGGAAAACAAGTAGGAATGCCCTTAATGAAAAAGAAATTATGAATAACCTAAAAGACAAAATAAAAGATAAAATGGATTAAAAGTAGAAACTTTTACCCAAAAATGTACAAAAGAGAATATGGTTAGAAATGACATACAAGTGGGTTCAGGAAAAAGGAAAGGATCCTTGGGGCAAAAAGAGAGGATTGTTGGTTAGAAACAATAGCAGCTGCAGCCTAGCAGTCTGACTCGTACCCTCCTCATGACCACCACCTCCATATGCAAAGGAGACAGCAGAATTTTCATTTCTAGTAATGAAAGGCTAGGTGACTAGGCTATTTGGTCCAACCATCCCACTGAAAAAAAAAATTGTGCATAAAATATACAAGCTTCTTAAATGCATCAGAGTTGAGAAGATGGTAAAGAACTACCAGATAAAAAAATCTAAGGAATTGCTAGAATCAAGAGAAGTAAGCACAAGAGCACCTCAGCAGGGCCGGGACTTGCCTCACCTTGGTCCCAGTCCTGTACCTGAGCATCAAAGCTGCTATTATCCTGAGCCAGGCAAATGTGGGCTTTGGTTTTTGTGGCCTCACAAAGCAAGGAGAACAGAATCTGATTCTCAGGATCTTTCCAAGGTGAGGAGTCTAATAGGAGACCTTTTCAACATCCACCAAGGACCATAAAGTACTGTACTCTTGTGATAAGGGCAGACCAGAAGTAAACCCACCCCTCCCAAGTCCAGGGGTCTGCAGAAACTTGACACTTAGCAAAACACAGAGTAAAGTAATAAGAAAAAAAATACATTCCTGAGAAGTTATGGTCACAGGCCAGCTCCATTGGAGATTTACAGCTTGGGTAATCCCAGGCACCCTGAGCCTAGAACTCAATCTAAGATTGTCCTGTACTTGTACTGCCCTAGGCCTCTGGCAAAATCAAATTCATGTTGTCTCCATTGGAAAGCAACTTCATTTTAGGTCTCAATCCACTGAGATAAAGTTTTCAGTATATAGTAAAAATAATTCAGTACACAAGGAGACAAAGCATGAGGTTTGGGGTGGCATTTTGGCAGTGATGTAATATCTGCTGCAAATGGCTAATGATACTGAGGGAGCACCTATTCCCAGATGACTAGGTCCTGTCTGACACATCCTGATAGCATCTCCTCCAACACCCACAAGGTAACTGGTGGCAGGCTTAGGTGATTGTTATAGCATTCAGAGACAGGTTAAGAGGGAAAATCCAAGTCCAACATGGGAAAAAGTAACCACATAAAAGCATCAGCCTACACACACACACTATAATACCTGAGGAAACAGAACAAGTAGAGGAAATCGTTGCAGTCTTCAGAACATTAAAATGATTATTATGAAATTTAGAGATGATATTGTATCCATGAAAGAAGAGCATGCCTTAATGAAAGAAAAAAGATGAGCTATTTTGGTATTGAAATATATGATAATAAAAATAAAAACCTCAAGGCTGAATGCCAAAATTGACAGAGCTGAATAGCAACCCAGAAGCTCAAAAATGAAACTGAGAAATTCTCTTATAAGCACAATGAAAATGGACAAAAGAAATGATGTGTATGAAATAAAGTTTCAAGAACATGGAGGATCCATCTAAAAGTTACAAATTCACATAATGGGATCTCCAAAAAGAGAAAATAGAAGAACTGAGAGGAAGAAATAAAGAAATTAAATAAAATTCCCCGGATCTTAAAAAGACCTTTTTTAGAGTTTTTAGATTAAGTTCCACTAAGTGCCAAGGAGGAAGATTGAGAAAAGACCCACTCCTAGAAAATAATGGTAAATGTTTACTACTTTATGGATAATCAGAACATTGTAAAGCTTCTTTTTTTTTTAATTTTTTTTAACGTTTTTATTTATTTTTGAGACAGAGAGAGACAGAGCATGAACGGGGGAGGGGCAGGGAGAGAGGGAGACACAGAATAGGAAGTAGGCTCCAGGCTCTGAGCCCTCATCCCAGAGCCCTACGAGGGGCTCAAACTCACGGACCGCGAGATCGTGACCTGAGCTGAAGTCAGACGCTTAACCGGTTGAGCCACCCAGGCGCCCCGTAAAGATTCTAAAGAGAAAAAATACATTATTTACAAGGTGAAAAGCAGCATGTTGACTTCAAATTCATTAGTAACATTGGGTACAAAAAGATACTGGAGAAAGATTTTCTAAGTACTGAGGTAAAATGATTTTGCATCTAGAATTACATAACCTGACAAACTGTAAAGTGTAATGGCAAAATAAGACATCTTCATACATGAATGGATTCAGAAAATTTATCACCCATAAATCCTAGCTGAAATATTGACTGGAAGATGTGCTCCAGGAAAATAAAGCATGAATTTAAGAGGAACGCTAAAAATCAATGGTAACCAAAGAAACCTTTCAGACATGATACAGCTTAGTAAATGTTTGTTTTAATTTTAAAAAATATAACAATCAAATTCATCTTTAAAAATCTCTTTCACAAGGCAAACCCTCTTACACTGTTCGTTGGAATGCAAACTGGTGTAGCCACTCTGGAAAACAGTATGGAGGTTCCTCAATAAGTTAAAAATAGAACTACCCTACCATCCAGAAATTGCCAGAAATTGCATTACTAGGTATTTACCCAAGGGATTAAAATACTGATTCAAAGGTATACATGCACCCAATGTTTACAGCAGCATTATCAACAATAGCCAAATTATGGAAAGAGCCCAAATGCCCGCCAACTGATGAATGGATAAAGAAGTTGTATATACATATACGTGTGTGTGTGCATGTGTGCGTGTATAATGGAATATTCCTCAGCCATAAAAATAATGAACTCTTGCTATTTGCAACAATGTGGATGGATCTAGGGAGCATTATGCTAAGAGAATAAGTCAGACAGAGAAAGAAAATACCGTATGATTTCACACATATGTGGAATTTAAGAAACAAAATGGATGAACATGGGGCAGGGCAGGGGGGCAAAGATGCAAAACAATAAACAAACTCTCAACTATAGAAAACAAACTGAGGGTTACTGGAGGGGAGGTAGGTGGTGGGATGGATAAATGGGTGATGGCTATTAAAGAGGGCACTTGTTGTGATGAGCACTGGGTGTTAGCAATGAATAGCTAAATTCTACACCTCAAACTAATATTACACTGTATGCTAACTAACTGGAACTTAAATTAAAACTTGGGGGGGGGGAGTCCCTTTCACAAGAGTGACAGAAGTTTAAAATAGCTGGGAATAAATTTAATAAAAATTAGACAAGGCATATATGAGTAATAAAAATGAAAATTTTCTGAAGAGCATTAAACAGAAAACTGAATAAATCAAGTCTATACACCTAAATGAATCTCAGTATTATAAATATGCCAGGTCTTTGTAAATTAACAGGTAAATCCAGTGCAATCCCAGTGAAAATATCAATACATTTTTTAAATGAATCTGACAACCTTATTCTAATATTCATCTAGAGAGGAAATGAGGAAATATATACTAAAATTCCCAAGACAAGTTTTTAAAAGAGGAACAAGGGTATGTGTGCATATGTGCACTTGTATCTGCACAGAGAAGTTCTTGCTCAACAAAATAGTGAAGTATGCAATTATAAACTACAGTAAATAGTGTATTACCAGAATAATAGGCAAATACATCAAGAAAATAGAGCAGAGAGTTTAAAAATGAAACAATGTACAAATGAGAAATTCTTACCAAAGAAGGTTTCTCAGTACAATGGATAAAAGATGGACTGTAATGAATTATTGTCAAATTGTCTATTCATTAGTAAAAACCAGGTTCCACTTCATGCCAGTCAAAACAAACTGATTCCAGATTGATCAGAAACATAAACAGGAATAGGAAAACTATAAAAATGGCTGAAGGAATGCAGGAAAATTTACATTCAAGTGATTAGTAAGGCCTTGAACAAGACACGTGCGCACGCAGACATACACACATATTACACAAAGGTTATAGGTGAAGAAAAGATTGATAGTTTTGACTGCATTTGAATTTAAAACAACTGTCCTGCAAAGAATACCATAAATAGTTAAAAGGCTACTAACAGACTTAAAAATATATCTATAACATAAACACCAATCAAATAATATCCAGAATATATTTTAAGACTCCTAAAGATATTTTCTTAAAAATCCTAATAGAGGGGCGCCTGGGTGGCTCAGTCGGTTAAGCGTCTGACTTCAGCTCAGGTCATGATCTCGCTGTCCGTGAGTTCGAGCCCCGCGTAGGGCTCTGGGCTGAGGGCTCAGAGCCTGGAGCCTGTTTCCAATTCTGTGTCTCCCTCTCTCTCTCTGACCCTCCCCTGTTCATGCTCTGTCTCTCTCTGTCTCCAAAATAAATAAATGTTTAAAAAAAAATCCTAATAGAAAGATGGGGAAAATATCTAACAGTCTGTTCCTTGGAGAGGAAAAGAAATGCCCCTAAATGTGATCTTGCTGGTAATCCGCAAATGGAAATTAACAATGAAATATCAGTTTATCCCAATACATTTGCAAAAATAAGTGTTGGTTAGGTTGAGGAAAGATTCATATCCTGATATACCATGTGTGGAAGTATAAGTTAGAGTGACTTTTCTGGGAATGCCAGAAATTCTTCTAGAAAAAGGAGTGAGATAGAATCAGGGAGAATTCAGTTGAGGTATTATAGAACCAGAGATCTGCCAATGTATACTGGACTCTGTCCATGCCTTTTACATTTTTGTTGTTCTTCCTTGGGATTATTAACTCTATTTTGAAAATTCCAATGTGTTTTAGATGTGGTAAGAGTAACCACAGGAAAGGAGTTTGAAGGGAAAGGTGTTTGCAGTGGCTACGTGAGAAAAAGCCAAAGAGAAGGTAAAATCCAGTAGGAGATTCTTCTCCCAGTGTTTACCCTATATAGTTTCTTAATTTTATTTCAGTAAGGGAAGTGATTTTCTCACAGATGTTGATAACATTTGCTTTTAAAAGGTAGGCCTTTGGATAAAATTAACAACCCAAGAAACAACAGATGCTGGCGAGGATGTGGAGAAATGGAAACCCTCTTGCACTATTGGTGGGAATGCAAACTGGTGCAGCCACTCTGGAAAACAGTGTGGAGATTCCTCAAAAAATTAAAAATAGAACTACCCTATAACCCAATAGCACTACTAGGAATTTAGCCAAAGGATACAGGAGTGCTGATTCATAGGGGCACTTGTACCCCAATGTTTATAGCAGCACTTTCAACAATAGCCAAATTATAGAAAGAGCCTGAATGTCCATCAACCGACGAATGGATAAAGAAGATGTGGTTTTTATATACAATGGAATACTACTTGGCAATGAGAAAGAATGAAATCATGCCATTTGCAGCAATGTGGATGGAACTGGAAGGTATTATGCTAAGTAAAATAAGTCAGAGAAAGACAGATATCATATGTTTCAC
This sequence comes from Prionailurus bengalensis, assembly GCF_016509475.1. Taxonomy (NCBI): domain Eukaryota; kingdom Metazoa; phylum Chordata; class Mammalia; order Carnivora; family Felidae; genus Prionailurus; species Prionailurus bengalensis. Next base: position 39,471,912 of record NC_057354.1, on the reverse strand, counting down.
TCTTATGTGCATCTTGAGAAACTTAACAGAACACCATGGGGGAAGGGAAGGGGGAAAAATAGTTACAGAGAGGGAGGGAGGCAAACCATAAGAGACTCTTAAATACAGAGAACAAACAGGATTGATGGGGAGGTGGGGGGGAGGGGAAAATGGGATGGGCATGAGGAGGGCACTTGTCGTGATGAGCACTGGGTGTTATATGTAAGTAATGAACCATAGGAATCTACCCCCAAAACCAAGAGCACATTTTACACACTGTATGTTAACTAATTTGAGAATAAATTATATATATATATATATATATATATATATATATATATATACACACATATGTATGTATGTATGTACGTTTTTAAAAAAGGTAGGCCTTTGGAGAAGAGAGAGGAACTGACATTTATTATTCAGCCACCGTGTATTTATTTATTTTTTTTTTTATTTTTTTTCAACGTTTTTTTATTTTATTTTTGGGACAGAGAGAGACAGAGCATGAACGGGGGAGGGGCAGAGAGAGAGGGACACACAGAATCGGAAACAGGCTCCAGGCTCCGAGCCATCAGCCCAGAGCCTGACGCTGGGCTCGAACTCACGGACTGCGAGATCGTGACCTGGCTGAAGTCGGACGCTTAACCGACTGCGCCACCCAGGCGCCCCTCAGCCACCGTGTATTTAATAAACACCAAACACTACACTTTAGTTCTCTGTCTTGAACAAACTGAGGTTTGATGGGGGATGGGGGAGAGAGGAAAGTGGGTGATTGGCATTGAGGAGGGCACTTATTGGGATGAGCACTGGTTGTTTTATGGAAACCAATTTGACAATAAATTATATTAAATAAGTAAATAAATTGGGACACTTAAAAAAATAATAATAGGGGCGCCTGGGTGGCGCAGTCGGTTAAGCGTCCGACTTCAGCCAGGTCACGATCTCGCGGTCCGTGAGTTCGAGCCCCACGTCAGGCTCTGGGCTGATGGCTCAGAGCCTGGAGCCTGTTTCCGATTCTGTGTCTCCCTCTCTCTCTGCCCCTCCCCTGTTCATGCTCTGTCTCTCTCTGTCCCAAAAATAAATAAAACGTTGAAAAACAAATTAAAAAAAAAAAATAATAATAATAATTCTACTCTGTCTTCATGTCTACTCCAGAGATAGGTACAGTACTGAAGCTCAGAGCAGTTAAATAACTTATCCAAGGTCACATGGCTAAGTAAGGAGATAATGAAATGTTATTTCTGAACATCAGTGTTGATGATGTCCAAAACTAAGTATCTCACAAACCAAAAATAATAAGTGACCTAAAATTATATCTGGTATTTTTTTAATTTTTAATAGATAACTTTTAATCCATTCAATAGGAATTGTTAAATTTACAGAAAGTGAAGCAGAAAACTTTCAAATAGTAGTCAGGAGCTAGTGAAACAGATTATTTGTATTTAAAAAATACTTGTAAATGTGGAGTTAAATCTGACTAGAGGAAACTGGAAGTCAACATAGGGAGTTAGTGTTTATACAGTAAGCTACAGGGACTTGTGGGTTTTTAAGCAGATGTGTGCCTTGCTGGAAACAGTACTCAAGGAAAATTATTCTGAGGGTAGATGTAAATTGGATTAAAATTAGAGCAATCATGATTAAATCTGTTAGGAGGCTGTTGTAAGAATGTAGTCATGAAATGATGAGGGTCTGATTTATGCTAGGCTTTCCACAGGAAACTGAAAACTCACCCCTACAGAAATCCCTTTGACAGAAATTTTCTCTGGGTGTTTGTAAGTACAAACCCTCACTCTTCTTACTCCTACGTCTCCCCAGTTGTGTACCTATTTCTGGTGACTTAGACACATCTACGCACTGCTATCCCTGGTTTCACCTGCTGCCATGTTACTAGTCCCAGGTTTTGGAACCATCCTTGTTGCCAGGTTTGTCTCTTATCACTTGTCTCACCTCTGCCGTCCTGGATTCCTTCTGTGGATTTTCTTATGACTTGTGTTATTCTGCTTTCCAGTCATTACAGTTTAATTCCCAGGCTTTTACTTCTTAAGTGGCTGCCTGTTCTGGAATCAGTGTATTATCCTTTTGTAGTTCCTGACCTTCTGCACTCCGCATCTGTCCACTCCAAAGTCCTTGCTAACCCAGCTCAACTCTTAGGTCATGCCAAAGAGAAGAGGTGAGGACTGACATTGAGAAATACGCAATCATTAGCGGATATAAAACCAAAGAGGATATCTAAAATAGGGGTTTGAAAGGAGAAAGGATATCCAGGATAGTTTAAAGTCACAGAAGCCAGTGTACGACACAGAGTCTGAAAGAAAGGTCAGAAAAGAACCAATAGTTAGTATTTTTTATACTATTATTACATGTAATGGTCAAAGAAGCTAAGGCATGAAGCACCATTTTAGAGAACTAGGACAGTAGAATCAATAAAATACTTCTGTTTAGTTCCATTTGTTGGAACTAATGTTGTCCGATGTTGTCTGCACAAACCAGCAAACATTTTATTTGCCTATAACTTCCCAGGCAGATTCCCTCATAGAGCACAGAGGTGTTTTTTTGTGTGTTTTGGGGAGTTTTTTGGTTGTTGTGGTGGTGGTTTCTTTTTCTTTTCTTTCTTTCTTTCTTTTTTTTTTTTTTTTTTCAGAATCTTGGTCACGTTAATCAGTGTCCATTAAAAGGAAGATAAGCCATGTCTTGGAAAGAAAGGACATTGGCCATGTTGGGGAAATAAATGATAAAACCAGGAGTTAATGTATATCAAGCCTTTCATGAGAAAGTGGATCTGAAAAGAATTTTCATCAAGACAATAAACATCCCTGGATATTATTTTCTTCTAATCCTTTTCTCAGTACTATGAGTATGTTATATATTATTTATTTGGGCATTATTTATTGGTCTAATGTAGCTTTTGAGAATTGAGAATTCTATGCAAGGAGTCCTAGTAGGCTGAAGAAACAGACAGCTTTCAGTCATCAACTGCTGCATAACAACCCAAAACTTAGTGGTTTGAAGTAACAATGATTTATTGTTTCTCATAATTCTCTGTGCTACAACTATGCCAAAACTATGCTACACTAGACACTGCTGTCTATAAAAGGGGAATGAGGGGTGCCTGGCTGGCACAGTTGGAGAAGCATGCAATCTTGATCTCAGGGTTATGAGTTTGAGCCCCATGTTGGGTGCAGAGATTACTTAAATAAATAAAACTTAAATAAATAGTAAAAATAGAAATTAAAGGGGGAATGAGGAGCACCTGGGTGGCTGTTGGTTAAGCGTCTGACTTCGGCTCAGGTTATGATCTCAGAGTTCACAAGTTTGAGCCCGCCTTGGGCTCAGTGTTGACAGCTCAGAGCCTGGAGCCTGCTTTAGATTCTCTCTCTCTCTCTCTCTCTCTCTCTCTCTCTCTCTCTCTCTCTCTCTCTGCCCCTCCCTTGCTCATACTCTGTCTCTGTCTCTCAAAAATAAATAAACATTAAAAAAAAAAAAAGGATGGGGGAATGAGATATGTACAACAGCCACTGGTCCATGGCAATTTGGAAATCCAACCAGGTGCGCATGTTGGCAGGTTTCTCTGCCCCAGGGGTAGGCAGTGTTCCCTGATGAAGGCCCTGGACTACTCTCTATTATTTTCCTTGGCTCTTGGCAACGCCCTGTGGGCTCCTGGTTCTGACCTCCGATGTCAGTATTCAGATAGAGGGAAGTGATGAAACAGTGGGACAGGTCTCCAGCAATCACCAATGTTCCCCAATTGATATGTAAAAACCTGCTAGAAAGTTTTGTGAAAGATATTGTTTGTAGCAGCATTTGTTCCCCAGTAGCCCATCAAAACTTTGTTTTCTTTAGGTGAAAACCTAAAAGCCTGAAATTTAGAAAAGAAACATATTTTTGTTGTTGTTGTGCATCTTATGCTGGAAATAATGACCAGCTACCTTTATATTCTTTTTATCTTTTAAGCTATTAAATAGTTTGTTCCTTCAGTTAGATTCTTACACTCCTCCCATCTCACTAATTCTTTTATCCACATTTTTATCTATACTTATCCTACCTTTGATAATTGCTTTTAGCCCTGTAATTTTCATGTTAATATGTGACCACTGACAGCTTGATTTTCTGGTCCAGTGTATAATACAAACGTTATTCCACTTAATATCCATAATTTTCTCCTCTTGCTCTAATACACATGACACTTTGTACTTCTTGTTCTATGTCTGTATATTCTTTGCATCCTAACTCTAATTTTATTCTGTGTACCTTGGGGAATATAACAAAGGGAATAGATCAAATCACATTGCTTTTCCCAGTTTACTTTTTCTTGTCATGATAATGGAGATTAAAAATTGTTCCATATTTACTATAGCTATATCAGTCACGTTGTCTGATTTCTAATACACAAATATAGTTAGGCTAAGTAATTTGGGGTTTTTTATTAAATGTTTTTAATGTTTATTTATTTTTAAGAGAGACAGAGACAGAATGCGAGTGGGTTAGGGGCAGAGAGAGAGGGAGACACAGAATCCGAAGCAGGCTCCAGGCTCTGAGCTGTTAGCACAGGGCCTGACGCGGGACTCAAACTCACGAGCTGTAAGATCATGACCTGAGCCAAAGTCAGACACTCAACTGACTGAGCCACCCAGGCACCCCATAAGTAATTTGTTTTGAAGAAAATACCTTAATTGAGAGAAAAGTCACATTATAGGCACAGCATTAATAAATTCTGATAACATATTAAGTCTCTATTAATGTTTTATTTTCTGTGGTCCTTTTAAAGTACTAATTCACATATATTATTATTTTGAAGGTATCTTCAATCCTTTAAGGAAGTAGGTCTTTTTATAATACTCATAATTATATATGTGACTGAATATATGTATGTATATGTACTGAATATGTATTAAGTATGTGCTAAATACTTTACATAGATTATCTTATTAGATTACCATAACAAATTACTGAAATCGATTCGAAATCAGGACTGGCATAGAGGCTGTTCAACTCAAAGCCCATATGGTGGACCATGATGCTATGTTGCCTGATAATGAGTATCCATGGCCCCAAAATGATCGCTTGGCAACATTGGGATAAAGGAAGTTTAATTTATAATAACATTCTTATTCTGGCATAATTTATTTTACACCCTGAACCTGAAGAGCAATCCTAATGTATCTAATGTATATATTTGATGAAATATATTTCTTTAAAAATTTTCCATATGTTTCACCATGAAGTTGTTGAATATTTATTGAGAATTTTCCAATTGTTTCTCCAGTTTGACAGAGGAGTAAATATTGAACAACCTGGAATCAGTTTCTACAAGGTCTGTCTTACAAACAGAAAAGACAGATTTTTGAGATCAAATACTAAAGTTCATCAGTGAGAGAAAGAATAAAACATATCAAATTAATAAATACAATGTCAGAGATAACATTAGAACATTCATAATCTGCTCTAAAAAGTACAAGCTCACAACTTTTGGAAAAATAAAATTCCGACTATCCATATCAGTCTATAAAGTGAATGTATCACATACTTCAAGAAATATGTAGGGTCATTTTTACAACGCATCAAATAATTTTTTTAGTAATTGAAAATTATCAGTCTTACTAATGTAGTAGGCAGGCCATTATGTGATACCCTGTTATATCAGGTTTTCAAAGACTTATTTTTCTGAAGCAGTAAGTTCAGAAACTTCAAGTATAAGCAAAAATGAAATATACCAAGGACTATATATGTATTCTATATGGTGTATATATATTCTACTCTGTATAAAAAAGATTTGTTAGGGGCGCCTGAGTGGCGCAGTCGGTTAAGTGTCCGACTTCAGCCAGGTCACGATCTCGCGGTCCGTGAGTTCGAGCCCCGCGTCAGGCTCTGGGCTGATGGCTCAGAGCCTGGAGCCTGTTTCCGATTCTGTGTGTCCCTCTCTCTCTGCCCCTCCCCCGTTCATGCTCTGTCTCTCTCTGTCCCAAAAATAAATAAACGTGGAAAAAAAAATTAAAAAAAAAAAAAAAAGATTTGTTAAAAATGCTTGTGAAAATTATTTTCTCAGATTTCAAAGCCTGATATACTCATACTAGGCTACATTTCTCAGATATTTATATCATTCAACTATATTAATATTTAGTATCTCTCTGACATATGAATGCATATGTAAGTATATAAAAGATTGTATTCCTTCTATGTTTTAATATTCTTTATTAATAGATGACATTTACTTACATGGACACATTTTAATTAAGTTCTAGCTCAGAAAGTTTTCTGCTTTGTGATTAGTCTATTATTTGTCTAACTCTTTTATATTAACTCAATTTCAGGATGTTGATTAAAGTATTTAGATTGTCTCTGGTGGAAAGTTATATCTTTAAAAATTATCAGTGAAGGAATTATTTTGTACCACAATGCTGGTAACTTTAAATTTAAATTATTTTCCACTATTATTTTTAGAGTTCTAAAAGTTATCTAGAAACTTTTTCAGTAAGAAATTATTTAGTGAAATTTTAGGGGCACCTGGGTGGTTCAGTTGGTTAAGCGTCTGACTCTTGGTTTCAGCTCAGGTCATGATCTCACAGTTCATGAGATCGAGCCCTGTGTTGGGGCTCTTTCTCCTTCTCTCTCTGCCCTTCCCACTCATACACACTCTCTCCCTCTGTCTCAAAATAAATAAACTTTTCTAAGAAAAGAATTATTTATTGATATTTTTAAAAGAAAATATTTTTAATTTTATAAAAATGTTTTGTATATTGCAGATATCGAAGCAGAAAAGCATAATAAAAAGCAAAAGGAAAGAAATGTCACCACACAGGTAGTTATTTTGCTAAACCATTATATTTCTCCAGTACAAAATTTAGGCTGTAGGCACTGTAAGTAGTATTTACTCAGCATGCTCAGAATTTGTTAACCAAGTAATTATTAGCTGTTGTTTCTGTTCTTTTTTTTTTTTTCCATTCTCAGTCAATGCTTTTTGTTTATTCACTCAACAAATATTTATTCATTCTACAGTGAGAAGATAAGACTTCCTGAGCCTTCTCTTAGGACTTGTCTGAGGTCCTAAATATTAAGACAAAAAGACAGAGACCAGTCTGGCTTATGGTCACAGATGCTTTATAACTTTATTAACGTCATGATTTCTTCTGACATCTGGAAGTAGGGGATTCAACGTTTTCAGTCTGTTCTCAGTCCAGCAACCAACATACTCCTATAAATATAACTCCTTTTAAGTTGCTCCTTTACTTGAAACCCTTTCTTGGCATCCCATCTCACACTGTAAAACCAGTGTCTTGCCTATTAGGCTCTGTGGTCTGGCCCCACTATTTTTTCTCTCACATCATCTCCTACTACTGTCTTCTTTACATCATTCTGGACACACTGGGCTCTGTGCTATTCCTCAGAAACTCCTAGCCATGGACCCACCTTTCTGCTCTTTCTGCCTAGAACATCCTGGAACTCAGATAACCATGTGGCTCCTTGCCCTCACCTTCTTCGGGTCTTTGCTCAGATGTCATCTTTTCGGAGGGTCCTTCCCTGACTATTGTGTACATTTGCAATCACACTATTTAAAATTGCAAGCCCCATTACAACACCTTCTGTCTCCCTTCCCTGCTACATCTTCCCTCTCAGAATTATCACTGTGTAACATCATATTTTGCTATGTTTGTTCTTATTCTCCCTCCACTAGAATATAAATTCCATGGGAGTAGGGCGTTTTGTCTATATTGTTCACTGCTATTATCCCAGCAACTAGAACAGTGCCTGGCACATAGCAGGCATTAAATAAATGTTTATTGAATAAATGAATAAATCTTAAATCTTGATTAAAGGAGGAAAGTTTGAAAAAATGTGTATATAAATTAAAAATTCCTCTCTACATTGTAACATTTTCTAAATTCCTCCAAATTTAGCTCCTCCCCATTACCATAACCAAAACATCCCATAATCAGCAGTGGGATTATTATCTGCAGAAATAGAAGTGACCTTGGCATAAGCTCACAGTTTGTCCTTAGGCAGGTGGAAAGTAAAAAGACACCAATTCCTCAGGTCATCTGACTTTCCCTTGTGGGCTCTTGATATCTTGTGATATGCAGTGCCTGCCCAATGACAAATGAAAGTGCCCTTTGTAATTAAGGAGTTTCTGGAGACCAAGGATGTTTATCAGGCCCATAAGTATCCTCCCCAATGCCAGCATTAGTAGTTGAGGCATACATAGTAAAAATAGAAAGGACCCCAGCTCTACCCTTGTATAGCTAAGCAAAAAAGACATAAACTCTACTAAAAGATCTCAAAATACTAAAAAAACAAAATCAATGTCTTGATGTCAAAGATGAGAAAACATGCCAGGGTAGACTATTTGTATAACTCACCCACTTCCAATGGAGTATCTGTGTTTTGTTTTGTTTTGTTTTGTTTTAATTTCCTTAGTACCAGCCTCATAGAGCACAGACAGCAGAAGTGAAAATAACAAGGACTTTAAATCTCTCTAATGCAAAGTTCCTTACACACATGCTACAATACAGCCAGAGTAAAGTAATTTCAGTTCACTAAATCTTTTCTAGTGCAATGCTTTGCATGTGGCATGTACAGTAAGGGTTTACAGAGATAATTAATATACTACTACCATCTCCCGAAGACTTTGGTTTTAAAATGGGTGGATTCTCCATTCCCTGGACTCTTTCTTTCTTTCTGATCACCTAACTTGGGGTCATTCTCCTCCAAATGTTACCTTTACCTTCATTGTAACTGAAATCTAGTTTTCTCCTGAGAACTTCCCCTGCAGGCCTCTCAAGCTTTTTCTCCTGCAACACAATTAAATTGGTCCTAGTTGGGATGGTAAATATCGTTCCCTTTCCTTATTGCTACATTTCACTGGGAGAAATGGGAGATGAGGACGGAGAAGTAGCTTGTGGTTCTCTCCAAGTTTTGAATATTTCTGTATCCATGAATTCTAGCTTCTCAGTCCCATTATTTAGGGGTTGTTTTTGCTCCAATAACTGCACCCTCTCTCTACTCTCATGGTCATAACCTGGACTGTCTTTTCCAAATTAAATGGTTAAGCTTCCAAGTCTCTGAAGACCTCTGGTGCTTTCCAAGTTACTCCATGAATGCTGTAATCCCACCAGGATCTCAAATCCATGTACCCCTTTCACTGCTTATCATTCCATTCACATCTTCATTTGCCTTCTTACTTAGCTTACAGTTGAGGACTAAGCTACAGGAGCACAGTTCCTTTTTCAACACCTTGGGAACAAATGTGTTTCATAACTCAAGAGGTTTTTTTTTTTTTTGGTTTCTTTAATTGTGGTAAAATGTATGTAAAATTTACCCTCGTAACCATTTTTAAGTGTACAGTTTGTTAGTGTTAGTGCATCCACATTGTTGTACAACCAGTCTCCAGAACTCTTTCATCTTGCAAAACTGAAACTCTATAGCCATAGAAGAAAAACTCTCCACTTCTCTCAGCCCCTGGCAACCACCATTATAGTTTTTTTGTCTATGAATTTGATTACTGTAGGTACCTCATATAAGTAGAGTCATACAGTATTTGTCTTTCATGACTGGGCTAGTTCACTTGGAATAATGTCCTAAAGGTTTGTCCTCATGTAGCATGTGTCAGAATTTTCTTCCTTTTTGAAGCTTAATAATTTTCCATCGTATGTATATGCCACACTTCATTTATCCATTTATCCATTGATGGACACTGGGTTGCTTACAACTTTTTGCTATTGTGAATAATGCTGCTATGAACATGGGTGTACAACTATGCTGATATCCTGCTTTCAGTTCTTTTGGGTAGAAAGGTATAAGTACATAAGCATTCTAATTTCTCCACGTTGTAACCAACACTTGTTATTTTCTATGTTGCTGGGTTGTTGGTTTTCTTTTTTTACAATAACCATCCTAATGGGTATGAGGTAGTATCTCATTGTGGTTTTGATTTGCATTTCCCTAATGGTTAGTGATTTTGAGCATATTTTCATATGCTTATTGGTCATCATCTTTGAGGAAATGTTTATTCAGGCCTTTTGCCCATTTTTAAATAGAATCATTTCATTTTGTATTGTTGAGTGGTAGGTGTTCTTTATATATTCTAGATATTGACCACTTATCAGGTATATAATTTGCCAATATTTTCTCCCTTCCATGTGTTGCCTTTTCACTCTGTTGATAGTGCCCTTTAAATAGAAAAACTTTACATTTTGATGTAGTCCAATTTACCTTATCTATTTTTACTTTTTTTGCCTACACTTTTGGTGTCGTATCCAAGAAATCATCACCAAACCAATAACATAAAGCTTTTCCCTATGTTTTCTTCTAGGAACCTTTATGGTTTCACGTCTTACATTTAGGTCTTTAATTTGTTTTGAGTTAGCTTGTGTGTGTAGTATACTTCATTCTTTTGTATGTGGATATCCAATTTTCCCAGCCAAATTTGCTGAAAAGACTGTCCTTTCCCCCACTGAGTGGTCTTGACATCCTGGTTGAAGACTATTTGACTATAATATGGGAGAGTTACTTCCTAGTTTTTTGCTCTATTTCACATCTGTCTTTGTGCCATTACTACACTGTCTTGATTACTGTAGCTTGTAAAACATTTTGATATTAAGAAATGTGAGACATACAACATTGATTTTATCTCTCAAGATTGTTTTGGCTATTCAAAGTTCCTCAGGTTCCAAATGAATTTGGGAGGAATTTTTCTATTTCTGAAAAAAAAAAAAATAAAGCCACTGATATTTTGATAGGGATTGCATTGAATCTGTTATCATTTGGGGTAGTATTAACAGTTTAACAATATTGAGACTTCCACTTTGTAAACACATGATGTCTTTCTAGTTATTTTTATTTTCTTTAATTTCTTTTAGCAAAATCATGTAGTTTTCAATGTATGCCTTTTGCCTCCTTGGCTAAGTTTATTTCTAACGACTTTATTTTTTTTTCTGATGCTGTTATAAACGGAACTGTTTCCTTGATTCTCTTTTAGGATTGTTCATTGTTAGTATATACAAATGCAACTGACTTTTGTGTGTTGATTTATCTTCCAACTTTGCTAAATTTATGCACTGTAGCAATATTTTGTGGAAGCTTTAGAGTTTTCTACGTATAAGATCATGTCATCTGTAAGCAGAGATAATGTTACTTCTCCTTTCTAATATAGATGCTTTTTATTTCTTTTTCTTGTCTAATTGTTCTGGCTAGGACTTCTGGTAGTATGCTGAATAGCAGTGGTGGAGTGGCATCCTTGCCTTGTTCCTAATATTAGAGCCAAAGCTTTCAGTCTTTGTTGAATATGTTAATAGCTATGGATTTTTTTTATATATGGTTTTGTTATTTTTAGGTAGTTTCTATCCATTCCTAGTTTGTGAGTTATTTGATCATGAAAGGGTGTTGAATTTTGTCAAATACTTTCTCTGCATTAATTGACATGATCACATGGGTTTTTTTCCCCTGCAGTCTGTTAATGTAGTATATTATATAATAGATTTTTGTATGATGAAGCATCCTTACATTCCAGGAATAAATCCTACTTGGTCATATATATAATCCTTAAATGTACCATTGAGTTGTATTTGCTAGTATTTTATCAAAGATTTTTACATCAGCATTCATCAAGAATATTGGTGTAGTGTCCTTGTCTTGCTTTGGTATCAGGGTAATACTGGCCTCATAGAATGAGTTCAATTTATTGCAAGAGTGAGGCAGAATTCAGGGTTGTTGTTTTTTTTTTAATTGTGGAAATATACTACTACATACACAGACATACATATCATAGATTATAGGAGACTTCCAACAGAGACTGAGGAAATATATTGTTTAAAACATATTACTATTCATGCAGTAAAACATATGAATATCCACATTAAAAGAAGTAAATAAACAACATAAATAACTTCATGTCAGATCCAGACAGGTTTTCCTACCAACTGATTGTCATCACCAGACTATTTAAAAAGCTTTGGGTTTTCAAATATTTTTTTAATTTGGGAATTATAGAAAGGGTTTGAAGGTCTTGTAAAATCACTGCCTCGTATAGACCTTCCATTTAGTTACCCTTCTTGCACTCCATCCAATTTAGTAGTAAAACCTCAACCCTGACTGAATGCAGTTATCCACCACTCAGTCCTTGGACCTGGTAGCTGAAATGTGGCTGGAAATCAACACAACCATTCTCATGTTAATTTCCTGACCACAAACCTCAAGTAGGCATGTGTTTCTCTGCAAACCTTAACATCTCCCTTGTCAAATTAATTATCCCCCATTTCTAAGGCTACTGTTTCATATTTTCTCCTGTCTTTCCAAAATCCAACATATCCATCCCTCACTCTCAGCCAATGACTTTGCTGTTTTTCTTTTTCTCCTTGAAAAAATAAGAGTATTAAGAGTGATTTTACATCCTTTCACTCACTCTTTCACCAACATCTATACATCTACACTGCATCAACTCCAGATGCAGATTGCCTGAATGTGGCTTAGAAATCTCTACTGAGACATCTAAAAGGCATCTGACAGTTGACATGTTGATTTTATCAACCCCAAACCTGTTCCTCCCCTGGCACCTCTCATACCAGTAAATGTCTCCTTCATTCACCAAATGATTAAAGTCACTCTCCACTTCTTTCAGACCCAACAACACAGCTACTTTGGTCTTTAAAATATATCCTTATTCTAATCACTTAACTACTTTACCACCAGGCACCAACATCACCTATTTAGACTCCATGGTCAACTCCCTGGTTCTGCCTACATTCTTACCCTACTGCAGTCTTTTCATCTCAAATTATGTGTCCCATTATACATCAAATAAAGTCAAAGTCTTTACCATGCCCTTCAGGGCCCTATATGACGTGTTCTTTGCTCTTTATCTAAGTTCTGACCACTCTACCCATTATGTACTCCATTCCAGCCATCTTGGCCTCCATAGTATGTTTAGTATACTCTAGTATACTAGAGATTCTAGTTACTAGTTAGAGACTCAAGTAACTACCTACCTACCTGTCCCTACCACAGGGCCTACTCTTCTCTCTACCTGGGATGATCTGCCAGGTAATCAATGGCTCGTTGCCCTCAATTCATACTTCGTTCAGGTATCTGCTCATCTTTCTCCCTCAAAAAAATAATACAAAAAAAATTTTTTTTAACTTTTTTTTTATTTAAGACATAACCGATTTATTTTTTTTATAGTTAAAGGTGTAAAAACATCCTTTTTTGAAATATGATTTATTATCAAATTGACTAACATACAATGTGTAAAGTGTGCTCTTGGTTTTTGGCGGGGATTTCCATGGTTCATTGCTTACATACAACACCCAAAGCTCATCCCAACAAGTGCCCTCCTCATGCCCGTCACCCATTTTCCCCTCCCCCCCATCAACCCTTAGATTTTTCTCTGTATTTAAGAGTCTCTTATGGTTTGCCTCCTTCCCTCTCTGTTTGTAACTATTTTTTTTCCCCTTCCCTTCCCCTATGGTCTTCTGTTAGGTTTCTCAAGATCCACATATGATATCTGTCTTTCTCTGACTGACTTATTTCACTTAGTATAATAGCTTCCAGTTCCATCCATGTCTCATGGCATTATTTCATTCTTTCTCATTGCCAAGTAGTATGCCATTCTATATGTAGACCACATCTTCTTTATCTGTTTGTCAGTTGATGGACATTTAGGCTCTTTCCATAATTTGGCTATTGTTAAAAGCACTGCTATAAACATTGGGGTACATGTGCCCTATGCATCAGCACTCCTGTATCCTTTGAATAAATTCCTAGTAGTGCTATTGCTGGGTCATTCTATTTTTAATTTTTTGAGGAATCTCCACACTGTTTCCCAGAGTGGCTGCACCAGTTTGCATTCCCACCAACAGTGCAGGAGGGTTCCCATTTCTCCACATCCTCGCCAGCATATGTTGTTTCCTGAGTTGTTAATTTTAGCCACTCTGACCAGTGTCAGGTGCTATCTCATTGTAGTTTTGATTTGTATTTCCCTGATGATGAGTGACATTGAGCATCCTTCCATGTTTCTGTTGGCCATCTGGATGTCTTCTTTGGAAAAGTGTCCATTCATGTCTTCCCATTTCTTCACTGGGTTATTTGTTTTTCAAGTGTTGAGTTTGGTAAGTTCTTTATAGATTTTGGATACTAACCCTTTATTTGATATGTTATTTGCAAATATCTTTTCCCATTCCATCATTTGCCTTTTAGTTTTGTCAATTGTTTCCTTTGCAGTGCAGAAGGTATTTATCTTGATGAGGTCCCAATAGCTCATTTTTGCTTTTAATTCCCTTGCCTTTGGAGATGTGTCAAGCAAGAAATTGCTGCAGCTGAGGTCAAAGAGGTTGTTACCTGCTTTCTACTCTAGGGTTTTGATGGTTTCCTGTCTCACATTTAGGCCTTTCATCCATTTTGAGTTTATTTTCATGTGTTGTATAACAAAGTGGTGTAGTTTCATTCTTCTGCATAAACAAAATTTTTCCTAAATGCCTTTCTAAAAGAGCATACTCCATCACTTTTTAATTGAAATTTCTTTTGAAATTTCATATGTTTTATCACCACATGTCATTATGTATTTATGTAATTGTTCATATTTGACTTACTTCTGGGAACTGAGCTCCATGAATACAGGCTTTTTTTTTTTAAGTTTATTTGTTTTGAGAGAGAGAATGTGCGCACATAAGTGCCTGCACACATGAGTGGGGGAGGGGAAGAGAGAAAGGGAAAGTGCGAATCTGAGGCAGGCTCCATGCTGTCGGGGCAGAGCCCTATGCAGAGCTCAATGTCACCAACCTGGAGATCATGACCTGAGCCAAAATCAAGAGTCTGACGCTTAACCAACTGAGCCACCCATGGGCACCCCCATGAATACAGACACTTCACTTTTTCACTTATATCTCAAAGCCTTAATTAATCTTTAAAATATAATAAGTGCTTGATAAATGTTTGTAAATGAAAGAATGTCATTGTTTGGTTGATTTCTTTTGTTTGTTTAAGTAGGCTTCCACCCAGGGCAGAGCCCAATGCCAAGCTTGAACTCAGGACCCAGAGATTATAACCTTAGCTGAGATCAGGAGTCAGATACTTAACTGACTGAGCCACACAGGCACCCCAAGAGTGTCATTGTTGAGCAATATTTGTATCAGAGACAAAATATAAACTATTTGTCAATAACTTTAGTGAAATTTATTAGAAAAAAAAAGATGCTGAAACTAGTAACAAAAAAGACAGTTTTCTAGAGTTTCCTTTTGATTTTAATTTACTTATCACATGTACCATGAATACTTAATATGGCTATGGGTTGAAATATAATTTTCTGCTCCTTGCAGGTAAAAATGCAGAATATAAATATTCCAGTGTGTACTAGTTCTTGATCATCTCTTAATTTCAGAAAGCTACCCTTATAATGCACTTATCAATTAACAGAGGTGTTATGCTAGCACCATATCATTAGTATCACTAATGCTATTTTATTTTCCCCTTTTACTTTCTACTTTGCCATTTTCCTACATTTCAAAAGTCATCCTTGAATAGCTGTCTATTATTGTTATTTGGTGACTTTGGAAAGTAGATGTACAAATACAAAAAAAAATAATTAGCATTGTCTTTTCTAGGAAAAAGAAATGTTTTCACTGATGAATGAGTTATTTCTTCTTTGTAAGAGATAACTATTCTCTTAACTCAGGGTGGCTATTGTCATATTTGCTTTGTTGTCTTTTTTTTAATTTTTAGGTATATTAGGAAAAAGTATTCTAAGATTGTTTTATATCCTTAACTGAAAATACTTTGGGAAAAATGAAAGACACTAAAACCATCACTAAAAACATATTTACTTAAATATAAGCATCTCATAAGTAACATCTTACTTTAAGGGGAAAAAACTACTAAAACAGTGAGATTTTCAAGTTCAAAAGTGACGGTCCCTTTTTTTCAAATATTATATACATTTATTTAAGATGGCCTACAAA
Source organism: Prionailurus bengalensis (assembly GCF_016509475.1). Classification (NCBI taxonomy): domain Eukaryota; kingdom Metazoa; phylum Chordata; class Mammalia; order Carnivora; family Felidae; genus Prionailurus; species Prionailurus bengalensis. Next base: position 39,455,992 of record NC_057354.1, on the reverse strand, counting down.
GCTTGACTAATCTGATACACCTTAAATTGCTGATTAAAACCATAATCCAAACAACATCAGTGTGAATATTTGCAATATGTGTAAATATCTTCACTATCTGATGAGTGATATAAATTTTTGTACTATTTTATTTCTGTATTTTAATTCCATTTTAATTTGTCTGACCACCTTCTTCATTTACCCAGGGTAAGGGTTCCCAGACTTTAGCATGTATCAGAATCACCTGAAGGACTTGTTAAACCACGTTGCTGGGCTTTACCCTCAGAGTTTCTGATTCTGTAGACCTTGAGTGGGTCTGAGAATTTGCATTTCTAACAGATTCCCACGTAATGCTGATGCTGCTGTCCCAGAGACCATACTCAGAACCAATGACCTAGAGAAACCTAGTTTTCTTGTAGGAAAACTCTTCTTTTTTTCTCACTTTCTCCTGGCTTTCTCCATAACTTGGGTTTTCTTTGATAATGCCTGGAGCACTAATGTTCATAGTCTTTGGAAATATAGTGGTCTACACATAGGATATGGAATCCACATCTATATGTAGTGGAAAAAGTGGAAATCTAGTTCCTCCCTCTTGCCAAACCAGAGACAGCAGCCTGTGTTGCTCTCTCTGCCACAACCCTGTAGCACCTCATTCATTTACCTCAACAAGGGCCACTAAGGAGGAGGTGCTGAGCTTGTCTGGGATTGCCATTACTGTTGTTCTCACTGATGTTTTCAATAGCTCTTATCTTTACATGCTCTTTATACAGAGAAGTTTTTCAGCAGAATTTAGAGTATTACACAGTGACAAGGAACAGTGACTGTTTTGGGGCATGTGAGCCAGAAAAGAAAAAGGGACAAAAATAGTTAAGGAAAGCAAGAAATGCCCTTGTTGAGCCCTAGGGAAAAGTAAGTCATTGATTGGTAGGCAAAGAATCCTCACCCGCCAGTCCTTTAACGTCACACCTATCGCCCTTTTGCAAGGAATGATACTCTCTTTTCATTCCATAGCAAACATGGCTCGCACTTATTCCTCTGAGACAAACAAACAAACAAACAGACAAACAAATGTATTTGGTTTTCATATATAGTCACACAATTTGGAAACATTACCACATATACAGTTATGTGTCTGGGTGGAGTGAAACTGATTCTCTCCTCCAAAATTCACCTCTGCTCCCCATTCTTCTTCATCCTTGCAACTAGACTCTTCATCCACTCAACTAGTCTCACCAAAGAAGTTATCTTTGACTTTGTCCTTTCTCTTATCCCTACATCCAGTCCATATCTAATCTCCAGTTGCACTACTTCCAAAATGTATCCTAAGTTTGCCCAGTTTATCTCCGTTGCTTCTACACTTCGAATGTCATCATCCCTTCACCTAGTTGACTACAGTAGTCTCTGAACTGTGCTTCTTGCTCCCACTCTTAATCCTGTGCAGTCTGCTCCTTACATGTCATCCAGAATGTCCTTTCTTTCTAAAATATAAATCAAAACATGCCACTTAAAACTCTCTGATGTCTTCCTCTTATTTTTTGAATAAAATGCTAACCCCTTACCATATCCCTATATGATGTGACCCCTTTTGTCTTTTACAATTCTCCCCTAGCTAATACTCATCCAGCTACTTCAGCCTTAATCCTAGACCATACAAGTTTGTTCCCACGTTAGAGCATTGATACTTGCTGTTACCTCTGCCTGAAATGCTCTGCCCCTATAACTATGCAGGGCTGCTTTCTTGTAACTAAATTCTTGGCTCCAAAGTCACCTCTTCATTGAGGCTTTTCTTGAGCATCCAATCTAAATTAGCTCACCAACCCCTCTTCATCCTGCATTTCACTCTTTACATCTCCTTATCTTAATCTTTTCATAACATATATTCACACCTGACACTAACTTGTTCACTTGTTTACTGGCTATTGTCTTCTCACAGACAAATGGAAACTCCATAAGATCAGAATCCCCTGTCTTATCTGCCACTCTATCTTCAATTCCTTATGAATGCCCAGCATAAATGCATTGAACGAATGAATCACTAATTATTATAGCTCTTAAAGAACAAGGTTGAGGGGCACCTGGGTGGCTCAGTTGGTTGAGCCATCCGACTTTGGCTCAGGTCATGATCTCGTGGTCGGTGAGTTTGAGCCACACGTCCGGCTCTGTGCTGACAGCTCAGAGCCCGGAGCCTGTTTCAAGTTCTGTGTCTCCCTCTCTCTCAGACCTTCCCCCATTCATGTTCTGTCTCTCTCTGTCTCAAAAATAAATAAATATAAAAAAAAAATTTTTTAAAAGAACAAGGTTGATTCATTACTTGATTATTTCATACTTACTGCCTCCCAGAAACTATTTGAGGAGGCTATGAAAGCCCCATTAACACTGGTCATATTGCTGTTGTTGAAAATTAGGGGTCTAACTTATATTCAGCATCAAATACATCTCTGGCAGCAGTCGGATCCTAGTATATGCTAAAATTGCTGTTCACTGCCCTTAGGTGAAATTAGGCCAGAAAATATATAGGAGTATTTTCTGCTAGTATAAAGGTTTTTAGATATTCTGCTTAGGATATAAAAAACTATATTTCACAAAACTAAATAATGTTTACTGATTTCCCAAGCTGAAGACCTCATAGTTCATTGATGAGCAAAGCAAATTAAATAGCCAAAGTACCTGGATCCTAGTAGTTTAGAATATGAAACAGAAAAACAATAACATTTATTTACAGAGGACATATATAGTCAATATAATAATAGATAATATATATTGAGTATTTACTATGTATAAGGCTTTTCACATATATTAACTTGTATGATCCTTACATCAATCCAGTGAGGTAGGCAATATTATTACTCCCATTTTACATTTACTATTTATATTTATTGTAAACTGAGTCACAAAGGCATTAATTAACTTGCCCACAGTTAGACACAGCTAATTAGTGGTGAACAGAAAATACTTAGAAGGAAATGTAAATGAAATTTTTAAAATATGTAACATATTTATTTTGGAGTATGATTAATTATGAACAATTGTGAATAAGTTATCTGTTCATATATTAACAAGTTATCAACGTTTCTTGTGTTTAAAACAGTAAACTTGTGTGTTGTTTTAAAAGTAAAACTTGTTAATTATCATCCAAACAATACGATGTAAAAACCTTTAAGTCAAGCCTCTAGCCTTAGCAGACGGCTTATTCTTTTAAACAGGAAACTATTAAAAATGTGTTCTGCATCCCAGTACTGTTTTTGTGTGTTTATTTTTGCTTTCAGGCAAGTGTCATAGGACTAGATCCTACTTTGGAAATGTGTCTAGCCACAAAAACCATGATCTAGCCACAAATAAATTAGGATTAAATGTATAGCAAGATAAATTCAAACCTTCACTCCTCCAAGCCCACACAGATGGTTTAATTTCTCTTAAGAGAGGATGCTTCTACCTTTCCTATGCATTAAGAAAACAAATGATTTCCCCCAAATAAATCCATACATTCATTAGGATCCCATTTCCTCAAGGCATTCTACTTGAGATGAGAAATATACAAAAAGGTTTATAAAGCATCTATAATTAATTGAGTAGATAAAACATGAAATGTATGCCATAGAATGATCTCAGCTGTAGAGACCATAGAGCAGTGAGCTACTGCTAACCAAGAGGGGAAAACACCAGAAGGTCAGAGGAAAGGGAAATCACTGTGGGCCAGAGTGAAATGGGAGAGCTTTGAGGAGAAGGAATTTGAGGTAGGCCTGAGAGCAAGGAGTGATATTTGGAAAATAAGAAAGAGGGAGCAATGAAAACTGAATGAGCAATGGCGAGAGAGTAGGAAAGAAGCCCTTCTATTTGGGGAACAGAGGGTAGAAGAGTTTGGCTGTTGTGGATGTCCATGTAGGCGTGGGAGTAATAAGAAGTAAGGTTACTCTGACATTTTTAGGCTAGACTGTGAAGAATCTTAGATTCTGTCCAAATACGTTTGATTTTATACTGTTGTTGCTGGGAACTGAGGGTTTCTGAGTTGGGCAGTGATATAATCAAACAGATGCTTAAAAACTCATGCAGCCATGAATCTTCAGGAGACAGGGAAGTGAAGAGACAGGAGGACGAGGTAAGGCATTTTGGAACACCGTGTCACTCTGATTGAGAGCTATGGCTGGTCCTTAATGGCCATTAGGAGTTTAAAGATACTTGCAAAGCACATACTTTAAACTTAGAGTTTAAAAACAGACTTCCATTGCATTTGCTGTTTGAAAACTAAAATGTACATTATAAATCCTTCAACAGAAAATTCTGTCAGTAATACTTCTGAAATACTTTCAGAACCCATCCACTATCACCCTACCATCTTCTTTACTGCCACCATCAATGCCCAGGAACTTCCCTCTTCCCACCCTTTCCCCAATGTATGATATTCTCTATATAGCAGCCAGGGTGACTCTTTCGCAATTGAAGTCAGTCAGTATCACTCTTCCACTCAGAACCTCCAAAGTCTCTCCTTCACACAGAACACAATTCACAATCATGATGGTGGCCTCAGAGCTGCCTCTGCCCTGTTTACTACCACCTCCCCCATTCTGCTACAGCTACTCCATCTTACTTACTTGACAACAGTGTGCTCCTCCTTCAGGGCCTTTGCTTTTACTTATCACTCTGCCAGAAGTCTCTTTCCTGCAGTGTTTGTAGGATTAACTGTCCCCTTCTTACCCACATAGGGGTCTATTCATATTTTATCAGAGAACTTGTCCCTACCTATCCGATGTCAAATAACGCAACTTTTATCAACTCTATCCCTACTCTTTAAATAAAAAACAAAACAAAAAACTCCTTTTAAGTCATCACAATTCCAGACTTTAAGATGTATTACAAAGCTGTAATCATCAAGACAGTATGGTATTGGCACAAACACAGGCACATAGATCAAAGAAATAGAATTGAGAACCCAGAAATGGATCCACAAACATATGGCCAACTAATCTTCTACAAAGCAGGAAAGAGTATCCAATGGAGAAAAGACCATCTCTTTAGCAAATGGTGCTGGGAGAACAGGACAGCAACATGCAGAAGAATGAAACTGGACCACTTTCTTACACCATACACAAAAATAAATTCAAAATGGATGAAAGACCTAAGTATGAGATAGGAAGCCATCAAAATACTGCAGGAGAAAATAGGCAACAACCTCTTTGACCTCAGTTGCAGCAACTTCTTGCTTGACTTGTCTCTGGAGGCAAGGGAAATAAAAGCAAAAATGAATTATTGGGACCTCGTTAAGATAAAAAGCTCCAGCAAAGCAAAGGAAACAATCAACAAAACTAAAAGGTAACCAACAAAATGGGAGATTATATTTGCAAATGACATATTGGATAAAGGGTTAGTAACCAAAATCTATAAAGAACTTAACAAACTCAATACCCAAAAAACAAACAATCCAGTAAAGAAACGAGCAGAAGACATAGACACTTTTCCAAAGAAGACATCCAGATGGCTAACAGACACATGAAAATATGCTCAATACTGCTCATAATCAGAGAAATACAAATCAACACCACAGTGAGATACCAACTCACACCTGTCAGAATGGCCAAATTAACAACTCAGGCAACAACAGATGTTGGTGAGGATGTGGAGAAAGAGGAACACTTTTGCACTGCTGGTGGGAATGCAAACTGGTGCAGTCATTCTGGAACACAGTATGGAGGTTCCTCAAAAAATTAAAATAGAGCTTCCCTGGGACCCAGCAATTGCACTACTAGGAATTTATACAAAGGATACAAAAATGCTGATTTGAAGGGGCACATGCACCCCAATATTTATAGCAGCACTATCAACAATAGCCAAATTATGGAAAGAGCCCAAATGTCCATTGACTGATGAATGGATAAAGAAGATGTGATATACATACACAATGGAATACTACTTGGCAATGAAAAAGAATGAAATCTTGCCATTTGCAACAATGTGAATGGAACTAGAGGGTATAGTGCTAAGTGAAATAAGTCATTCAGAGAAAGATGGGGATCATATTATTTCACTCATGTGGAATTTAAGAAACAAAAGAGATGAACATAGGGGAAGGGAAGGAAAAATAAGATAAAAACAGAGGGGAGACAAACCATAAGAGACTTAAATACAGAGAACAAACAGGGTTTCTGGAAGGCAAGTGAGTGGGAGGATGGGTTAAATGGGTGATGGGCATTAAGTAGAGAACTTTTTGGAATGAGCACTGGGTGTCATACATATGAGATGAATCACTGGGTTCTATTCCTAAAGCCAAGATTACACTGTATGTTAACTAACTCGAATTTAAATAAACAAAACAAAACAAATCCATATATGCTGGCTGGGGTTTTTCATGGATGGCCTTTATCAGGTTGAGAACGTTATGTTCTATATTAGTTTACTATTTTTATCATTGAGGTGCTGGATTTTGTCAAGTGCTTTTCATCTATTAAGATGATTGTGTGGTTATTGTCCTTAATTCTATTTATATGGTATATTAATTATTTTCAGATGTTTAGAAACTTAGTTTTAACAAATGATATTCTAACAGGGGAAAAAACCTCCTTTTATCAGTTGATTATTATCTTCCCCACCAGAACATCAGTTTTTGAGTGCAGAGAATTTTTTTTATGGCTGACTCCCCAGTTCTTAGACAAAGGCCTGAGATAAACATTCAGTAAATACCTGTTATTGAATTACATAATCTTTGGGTGCCTTATAGAGTTAGAGAAGGGCTGTCTTCTGGGGTTCCCTAATACTCCAGATGGATGTTGCCCTTCCCACTCTCAGTGGGTAGGAAAGGAATCAAAATCCAGAAACATGGCTTCTATAGAAGGAGATAGGAAGAATAGCACCATACAATCAGAGGTGTTTGCCGAATTTGTACTGCCTCTTCACCAAAGCTATTGGCTATTTTTGAATTGAAAATTTTTCCTTTAATGCCAATGACATATGTTAACCCCATTGTGCCAAAGAATGCTGCAGGTTCATCAAAGTCCATGTGTACTTCTTCATGGTGTCCAGATACATTGTTTCCATTCTCCCCTGGCATTTGGGTGAGACCCTGTGACAGTCCCAGCCAATGGAAAATGTTTGCCTCTGTGTGCCACTTCCAGGTCTGGCCCATTAAAGAAAAGAAAAGAAAAAAAGCAAATGAAACAAAAAACAAAACAAAAGCCCTTTCTGCACATGTTCTTCTATGCTCTTTCCCTTTCTGTCTGCTAGATGTTAATGCTCCGGGAAACCTTGGAATCCACATGCTGAAACTTGGCATAGCTTTTGTCTGCCTGGGTCTCTGAATGACAGCACAGAGCAGAGCTACCACTAACTTGAACACCTGCCTGTTGATTTTGAGCCATTACACACTGTGGGTCTGTTTGTTAACATGCAATATTTGTCACCTTCTTACTTTTAAAAAAAAATTCATTGCTTGTGCGAAATTCAAATTTAACTGGGCACCTTGTATTTTTATTTGCTGTATCTGGCCACCCTACAATAAGGAATCACATTTAAATTCTTTACATATCCACCCAGAAACTTGTACATGAAGGTGTATAACAGCATTATTCATAATAGCCAAAAGGTGGAAACAGCTCAAATGTACACCAGCAGACAGACGTATGAACAAAAAGTAGTATATCCATGTAAGGAATATTATTTGGCCATAAAAAGATATGAACTGCTGATACATGCTACACAACATGGATCAACCTGGAAAAAGTTACGCTAAGTGGAAAAGGTCAGTCACAAACACCCATATACTCTATGATTTCATTCATATGAAAATCCAGAAGAGGGGAATCCATAGAGAGAAACCATAGATCAGTGGTTGCCTCAGGCTGGGGGGAAGGGGAATGGGAGGATAGGGAGGCTAACAGCTAAAGGACTCATGGTTCCTTCTTGAGGTGATAAAAATGTTCTAAAATTGACTGTGGTGGCAGTCACACACTTCTGTAAATAGACTAAAAATCATTAGGCTGTACACTTTAAAATGTACAACTATACACTTACAGTATATGAGTTATATCTCAATAAAGATGTTTTTTAAAAACAGTCCTTATATGACTGTATGTCCCAGCAAGCTCTAGCATCTGTGTCACTGCTCTGCTGCCTTAGCTACCACTTAGGAAGGCATTAAGCATTCCAGAAAGTGATCTTTTTTTTTTTTTTTAATTTTTTTTAACGTTTATTTATTTTTGAGACAGAGAGAGACAGAGCATGAACGGGAGACAGAGCATGAACGGGGGAGGAGCAGAGAGAGAGGGAGACACAGAATCGGAACCAGGATCCAGGCTCTGGGCCATCAGCCCAGAGCCCGACGCGGGGCTCAAACTCACGGACCGTGAGATCGTGACCTGAGCTGAAGTCGGACGCTTAACCGACTGAGCCACCCAGGTGCCCCCAGAAAGTGATCTTTAAAAGAGGGAGTTTAGGGGCGCCTGGGTGGCTTAGTCGGTTGAGCGTCCGACTTCTGCTCAGGTCATGATCTCACAGTCTGTGGGTTCGGGCCCCATGTCAGGCTCTGTGCTGACGGCTCAGAGCCTGGAGCCTGTTTCCAATCCTGTGTCTCCCTCTCTCTCTGCCCCTCCCCCAGTCTCACTTTGTCTCATTCTGTCTCTCAAAAATAAATAAATATAAAAAAAAATTTTAAAGAGAGAGTTTAAATTCTGATATTGTATAAAAAGCAAATAAATAAAAACCTTGATTCTTCTTGAAGTGGTGTTTGACAAATAAAGAATTTTTTCAGTCTCCAAATATAATCTTGCCTGAAAAAGTAGATATGTAAATTATGAATATGTATCTCCATAAAGCTTTTTAATTTTCTCTCTTAAACTCTTCATTTTCTACTACTCAAAAACAATCCCTCCAAATGCCTCTCCTTAGTTAAAATATATTAATTATATAACTGCTGGAAAGTACTTTAGAAAACATTTTTTTACATTTTTCTCCATACAGTCACAAGATCACTATACTTCCCACCAATTTTAAATTTGTAATATATAAGGAATACCAACATCTTCATTTTTTTTAGCTCACACGATTGATATTACCATGACAACTTACCACTAGAAGGGTAAAATTGGTTAAATTCTCCTACTATTTTATTTTATTTATAACATTTAGATTTTAATGCATGGCTCTGCAGTTCAGATGAAAATGCAATAGGTTTAAAAGTTTTTTATTTAGGGACACCCGGGTGTCTCAGTTGATTGAGCGTCCGACTTCAGCTCAGGTCATGATCTCACAGTTCGTGTGTTCAAGTCCCACATCGGGCTCTGTGCTGACAGCTCAGAGCCTGGAACCTGCTTCAGATCCTGTGTCTCCCTCTCTCTGCTCCTCTCCACTTGCTCTCTCTCTTTCAAAAATAAATAAACATGTGCTGACAGCTCAGAGCCTGGAACCTACTCTGGATTCTGTATTTCCCTCTCTCTCTGCCCCTCCCCCCACTCGCTCCTGCTCACTCTCTCTCTCTCAAAAATAAATAAACATTTATTAAAATGAATTCTTTAAGTCATCTATGATTTTGATTTGAAAAAAGCAGGAATTAGAGTAATTTCTAATATTTTTGACATGAACAGATGAAAATTGCACTGTCTTATTTTATCATAGAAAGTTACCCATGAAAAAATGAGCAAAAATATTTTTCTTTGTAGGTATCAGTTAACGAAGTCAAGCGATTTTTATCACATATATTGGAACGAAGAAAATTGATTAAAGTAATCCAACAAAGAGAAAATGCCCTAGGAAAAAAGAAGATTCAACGTAAATTAAGAATAAGAGGAATTCAAAATAAAGATCTCTCAAAAAGAAATAAAAATCATTGTAAGTAGAATTCTTTCTAACATAAATTTAAAATTACTTGATGTAATCTAAAATAAAATTTTAAATCTACTTTCTGAAAACTCTTAGAATATAGTCATAAATATTTATATACACAAAAGCTTTAAATTTTGTGAGCTTCTTTTAGATTCAGAATTTGTTCTGATGATAATAAGCAAGGTTGATAATTAGGACTCATGGATTAAAAAAAAAATCTCCAGGGGTGCCTGGGTAGCTCAGTTGGTTTAGCATCTGACTCTTGATTTCAGCTCAGGTCATGATCTTACAGTTTGAGTTCGAGCCCCACATCCAGCTCCTCACTGAGAGTGTGGAGCCTGCTTGGGATTCTCTGTCTCCCGCTCTCTCTGCCCTTCCCACTAACTTCCTCTCACTTTCTCACAAAAGTAAATAAACATTTTTTTAATCTCAAAAATTATGTGGAGAAAACACGTGTCAGTTATTCTGCTAATAGAAACACTCATGCTGAAAACAAAACCAAAATTAATATAGTGCCCCTTTTTTTTCTAGTCTAGCAATCTAAATCTCTTCCTAGTAAAGACATACCTGGTTAGTTGACAGATTTCTCTGGATGCAAGAAGGGTCTAGAAAATATGAACAATGTCTCCATAGCTTCTGTGTTCAGCAGTTAACTAGCCCTCAGTTATAAAATTTAAGAATCATTTCCAACATTTAATCATTTCCAACAGTTTCATGAAAACTATCTCTTTTCTAACAGATTCGTATGAATTTCTATTTTATTAGCATCTTATTTAACAGAGGGAAACTTCTTTGGCAGACAAAAATTAAGGATATCCATTTTTAATGGCATTATAAAATTATGAACATCTTAAATTCATTTTAAATCTAAGTCATATACATTGAAACATTAATTTGACAATTTTTTGATGTAGAAACATGGCTTGCCTTCTATTTAACATTGGTCTAATGATTGGCATTTCTAGTACAAACCACACTCAAACTGCATCATCCATGATTTCCCATCTTACATTTTCAATGAAACAAGGGACTAAAAACATTTATGGAACAATCTGTGAAGAGAATCCTTCCAGATATTTGTAGACTTTTTCCTCAGTAATTTATAGATGCTTCACCTACTTAAATTGGATAATTATTAAGGACTCTCCTTTATCAAGTTTTTTCATTGTTTTCCAGTAATGTTAATAGAAACATTTTCTTTTTGTAATCAGTTTACATATTTTTTAATGTTTTAGCTATTTTTTAGAGAGAGAGCACAAGTCGGGTAGGAGCAGAGAAAGGGGAGGACAGAAGATCTGAAGCAAGATCCACGCTGACAGCAGGGAGCCCAATGTGGGGCTCAAACCCACCAACCATGAGATCATGACCTGAGCCAATGTCGGAGGCTCAACCGACTGAGCCACCCAGGTGCCCCCAGTGTACAGATTTTTAATTCAATTCTATAATTACAGTAAACAGGAAAACTGGCACAAAAACATTTGGGATCAAACACTCCTGATCATTGGTAAGCGTGCAAGGTGGGAGAACAGAATTGAACACATTTACTAAAGGAGAATCCCACTACCTGCAAGTATTTAGTGTGCTGTAGACATCAGTAAGAAAGTTAGATAGAGGAAATGAAAAGTGTTGATTAATTTGGCAAGTAAGGAAGGTACAGATTGTTGAAGGAGCTTCTGCTGTTTAAAAGAGTAAATAAGAGGGGTGCCTGGGTGGCTCAGTCAGTTAAGCGTCCAAATCTTTTTTATGTATATACTTTATTGCCAAATTGGCTAACATAGTGTGTACAGTGTGTGCCTGGTTTGGGGGGTAGATTCCTGTGGTTCATCACTTACATTTCTTTTAATATGATTTATTGTCAGATTGTCTTAAGTGTCCAAATCTTAATTTCAGCTCAGGTTATGATCTCACAATTCATGAGATTGAGCCCCACATTGGGCTCTCTGCTGCCAGTGTGGAGCCTGCTTGGGATTCCCTCCCCCTACCTCCCCTATTCGCAGTCTCTCTCTCTCTCTCTCTCTCTCTCTCTCTCTCTCTCTCCCTCTCTCTCTCTCTCTCTCCCTCTCTCTCTCTCTCTCAAAATAAATAATTAAACTTTTAAAAAAATAAAAAAAGAGTAAGTATATCACTACATTGTACACCTGAAACTAATATAAAACTGTATGTTCATTATACTGGAATTTAAAAACAAAAAAAATAAAAGAGTAAATAATACCACCCTTCAAAAGAGATCTCTTTCCCTTATGTAGAAGTGGTTATATTATACCTAATAATAAAAAATAATAAGTTATCTTTAATTGAGAATTTTCTATATTATTTTAAGTGCTCTACCCAATTTAAGATAGGTTATATTATCTCTACTTTATAACACTTGAAATTTGCAGCACAGAGAAATAATTTGCTTAGCATTATGAAAGTTACCTAGCAGGAAAACTAGGATTTGAACTTAGATGGTCTGGTGCCAAAGTCCTCTAGCCATTATGCCATATGCTTCTCATAAAAGTAAGGTGACAATAATGAAGAAATGTTAACGTCATGCTCCTGAAAATGGCTTTGGGCAAATATTGAATTACATGATAAAGATGCTACAATTTCCTGACCACCAAATTTACTTGAAGGTTTTGAAGGAAGTAAATAATAGTAAATAATTGCAAACATCTTTATTTTAGAACTCACAACTATAATGTATGCAAAAGACTTCAAAATTCATGTTTTGATATCAAAACGAAGACTTCAAAGAAATGCCTTCCTGTTCTCCAGACCTCTAGAGAGTGTTACATGCATTCATCACTGACTACATGAATGTTCCAAGGACATTTGAGAAGCCCTGTCTTATAACAGTCTGAAGATTTACATAAATTAGAAAAATATTTCTTCCTGACAGAAGTACATGTAGAAGGGTGGTCACTGCTAATAAGACCAATAGATAGAAATTGAGAACTAAGGGACTCCAGAGGACTCTTATTGATTCTAGTTGATAATTTTTTATGTGAGTCTTATTTGATAATGATTTTTAATTGTTTTGCCTTAATATTTAAGAGTGTTTTCTCCCACATTTACTCCAAAAGGCTGCTTCCCTGCTCAGTTGAGGAGTTCTAGATATGACATAAAAATGTTGACATGCATGGACTTGAAATATCAGGTAGAGCTCTGATAGGAAATAAATGGCACATTTAAATTGAGTCCTTTGAGAAAAAGTTTAATAAAGGGTTTGTTGATTACATCAATTAATTAATAAGCTATTCTCTCCTGATTTTCTCTCACTCAAAATTTTGATCAGCATCCTTCCAATCTTTTACCCCAAGTTTTTTTAGAGGAATTAACAAGATACGGCCAAATTTAGAGCTTAGAGCCCACAATAATTTACCATAAATCTCTAGGATTATATTTACACACTGATCAACCAGATAAAAATCTAGTGATGAGGTTGAGAAAATAAAACTGTATTTACCGGAATGCCTTGTACAGTGTGCACTGCCCTTGTTATGGAAGATACCTTAAGAGGCATTTGTGGATAGAAGGGAGATAAACATCCCCTCCTGATCCCCTACCTCCAACTCAACACAGAAGCCTGGTGTCATCTGATTCCAAATATTTACACATGGAAAGAAATTGCACTGTAGAGCCAGGGAGAAGAATTCTGTTATTTTTGTTAAAGTAAGAAGAAGAGAGAATGGGAGAACAATGGGAGAAAGCAGACCTAAGGATCCAGAAAGGTGGTTATTGACTGCGCTAACTTGAGAAACCAGCACAACTCCAAAGTTAGGGGAACCCAAATGATATTTTAAAATTGGTGATGCCTAAGCTGACCATTAAAAGTTGTTTTTGTTCTTAGAATTAATCATCTTTCATTCTGCTCTATGAAATCATTGGTAAAAATCTATATTCCTGACAAATGCTTTTCAAGAGTGAATATTCTTTTGAGACAACTTGAAGAGTTGTTGGTTTCACTGTGGGTCACTGTGAGACAGTCCAGGAACAGTACCTCTCAAATCAGGAATTAAGAAAGTAGGGAAAGCCATGGAGAAGTAACCTTCTCTAGAGGGAGGGTTTGAACTTTACAAGCTGTAGAATAAACTGGGAATATAGGTTATACATGGTTATCAAGCTGGCTAAAAACCTTGTTCAACTCTGTTCTCACTCAGTTCCCACTTCAGCATTTTACACATAGGATATCATAAGAGATGGAATATAGGTGTTCTATAAAAGTGCTGTTCCCAAGACTTACTAGTCTTCCACATACAAGAAAGGAGATTTAACTTAACATTATCAAAAACCTTTCCTAATTCTTAGTGACCACATCTCCTTAACTCAAGGCTTACAACCCATGTATAATAACCTGTTAGAGAAATCAAAGAGATTAACATCAAGCTGTTTCTAGAATATGAATATGTTTCTCCACATTTTTAAAAGAGAGAAACTGTTTACCCATTTTCCATTTTCCCCCTACCTAGAATTTGTCAAATAATAACCAATAGCATTTGCACTACCATTACTTCAAGGCAAGATCTGTGCCTGGCATTGTATCTGTCACATACTTAATATGAATCAATATTTGCTGATTTAAATTGAGTTGAATTCTTTTTATGTAAAGCTAGGATATAAAATCAGGTCTTCTGACTCCAATTTCAGCATTCTTTGCAATATACTACACTATAAGTGCTACATAAACATAAGAGAGCCTTCCATTTTTAGAGTATATTTGAATATTGTTTTACAGTTGAACATAATGCTTTCACATCCATTCCATTTTTTTTAATGGCATGTTCATTTTCCCTTTAGGTATCTTTTCACTATAACTTCAATAGCAATCCTTTTTTTCTGAGACAGAATTGAGTATCATAGATTAATTACCTTTATTAAATTGTTAGCAAGACAAATCAATAATTAATCATGCACTGGGAACAATGGAGCATATTCCTGCTGGCAACTGGAACACTACTTCTAAGTCCTTCCTGACAAGTCCTTACTGGCATTTCTTGGAGTTAATCATCATTAATTTTGGTGATCAGACCAGATCACTACTATGTTCTTGAATGGAGAAGTTTGCCTTGCAATCTTGCTTTAAGCTTGTCTTGGCATTCTTTTTTATCACTTCTGGGGTCTGTGACCATTTGGCTAAGTTTATCATGTGTATTCTACTTTATTGACTTTGGAATGTATGTGGAGGACATTGCGAAGTGCCATTCATATCCCCCCTTCAGTGAGATTCTTAGAGCCCAATTACTGGAAGTGTAGTTCACAGACAGCCTTCAGCAGTGAAGAGACTGTCTCAGGTGCAGAGAGGCACGTACCCCGAGGTCATACCTCCTCCCTAGGGCTGCCAATTTCCAGTGACTAATCTATTCAGGAATATAAAGTCCTGACCATCTCATCCTAACTTGAGATGGAGGGCCAGTCAACTGTTTCATTAGCCTTGCATCACAGCTTCTCCCTCTGCCTAATCCTACTTTTTCCCCAGGAGTGCTTCCCAGGGGTGCTTCTTAATAAACACCCTGAACTCTTAGAGTCTGCTTATCAGAGAACCCAAACTGCACACCATTTAATACCTTTCCTATTGCTGATTTTTTTTCTTTAAATCAACAGAGTGGTTTTTAATAAGTTGATTTTAAAAGAAAATTACTAAATCTCTCCTATTCTAGCAAAATGGTAGGCTAATCCAATAGGAAAATCCTGCTACTATAAATACCTAAAACTAATGCCTAAAATATACCAAACTCCCCCCTCCCCACTCTGTGTGTGTGTGTGTATGTGTGTGTGTGTGTGTGTGTGTGTGTGTGTGTGTGTTTAATGCAAAGCTGGTTCACAGGAAACTGAAATCCTCAAGTGCTAGAAGTGATGAAAAATAAGGATGCGAATTCGCATCCTTCACACAGTTTTGGCAGACTGTGATCAGAGCTGGTAATGCATGAGCCTTGGATTTTTAAATCCCAGGCTGGGAAAATCAAAAACACATTGGGATTTTTGACAAGACAATTGGAATGAAGAGCTATGAATAAAACTGAGAGTTTTATAGAGTTGTGCATGCAGTGAAAGGAATATTAGGAAAAAACAGATAAGCCACCTACCATTTTAGGCAGATATCGAGGAAGTTCTTCCTCTATTTAGGCTCTCACAGGGAAAAACATCTCCCTGAAAAACCCTACACCACAGCCCTGTACCTTATACAGATTTGAATTTGAATTTATGCTACCTGGTTTTTTTTTTGGTAATTTCAAGTCAATATGTTCACATATAAGAATTTCCTTCCATCAGTAAGATGATAAGTCTGCAAAACTGACAGAAGCAACACAAAACCAGTTTGGAAAAACATTTGCACATTTCCTACATAAAAAGCCTTGTTGAGGATGAACTTACAAGAAAATTTTATAAATTGCACCAATTTAAAAATCTATTCATAACAAAAAATCTACTCAGAGTCAGTTTGCATGTACATGCACCGACATACATACACGTGCACAACATAAGACATAGCATGCCCAAGTCTTGATATAGTAGAACAACAATGTGGAAAAAATTGTGGAATAAATATATGTTTAAGTTGTTAAGAAACCGTAAGAAAAAAGAGAGGTATCATGAAAAAAGGAGTAGACATCTGTGCAAAAGAACCAAATAGAAGTAAAAAAAATGAAAAGTATGTTCATTTAAATTAAGTGAATGGCTTAAACAGAAGATTAGATACTGTGGAAGAACAGGTTAATGAACTAGAGAAAGATCAGAAGATACTCCCCTGAATGTAGCCCAGAAACAAACTAAGAGTTGAAGGACAGAGACCTTTAGATTAAGACAATGTCAAAGATATATGCTATTTGAAAGAGATATGCTTAAAACATAACTCAAAAAGACTGAAAGTCAGTGGATGGAAATGATATCACAGCCAATACTAAGCAAAAGAAATCTGATATTTTATGCAGTATAGACTTCAAGGTAAAGCCATAAATAGGGAGAAAACATTATCACATAGTTTTCAAAGGAATAATTCACCAGAACGATATGATGTTGATATTGAAAAATTCAGGAAAATCTATTAAACCATGAAAATTAATGGAGTTTGGCAAAGTTGCTGGATTTAAAATTAATATATAAAAATCAATAGCATTTCTGTATATGATACAAAAAACAACTGAAAATTAAACTGCTAAAATATTATTTAAAATAGCAATAAAAACTAAAGGTACCTAAGAATAAATCTAACAAAATATCTACAAGATGTTTAAGAAGTGGAAAAACATAAAACTTTATTGAATAATATAAAAAATACCTGCATAACTGAAGAGTCTTTATGTTTCTGAATGGGAAGATTCAAAGTTTAAGATATCATTTCTTGCCAAATTAGTTTCAAAATTGCCCAAAGGGGTTTTCATAGAATTTAATAAGCTAATTTTAATAGTATATATGAAAACAAGTCTAAAGACAGCCAATATACTTTTGAAGTAGAATGAGAAGTGGAACTTGCCCCATTAGATTCTTACTATAAAATTATATTGTATAAAACATATGGTATTGACATATGGATTAAAAAAAATAGAAAAGAGTCTAGAATCGGTCCCATATATATAGGGGAATTTGGTATATGACAGAGGTATTACAAATCAGCTGTGAAAAAATAAACATTGTATGCAGGCAACTGATTCTCATTTGGAAGAAGAATAAGATCAGATCCCATTCTCACCTCATACACAAAAGTAACTTCTAGGTGGATTAATGACCTAAATATGAACATCAGAACTTTAATAATAATTTTTTAAAAAACATTAAGATATTAATATAAGAAAGGAATTCTTACAAAAGACTAAAGTAAAACCATGATGCCAAAATTCATAAATTTGACTACCTTAAAGTTAAAAGTTTTAATAGGTATTTATAATTATAGAGTGAAAAGAACCCACACGTTAAAAGAAGATATTGTAACAAATAGAGCCAAGAAAGAATTGGTTGTATAAAAAACACCTACAAATCAACAGGAAAAACAAGTAGAAAACTCAACAAAGGGGCACCTGGGTGGCTCAGCTGGTTAAGCGTCCAATTTCAGCTCAGGTCATGATCTTGCAATTCAGGAGTTCAAGCACCACGTTGGGCTATGTGCTGACAGCTTGCAGCCTGGAGCCTACTTTCGATTCTGTGTCTCCCTCTCTCTCTGCCCCTCCCCTGCTCACACTCTGTCCCTCTCTCTCCCTCAAATAAATATTTTTTTTTAATTTAAAAACTGAACAAAGGATACAATTCTTAGAAAAAAAACCAATAAATATACTTAACTAGTAACTGCAGAAATTCAAATTTGATAAAGATTTATCATTTCACATTGATAGGCAAGATTAAAAGATCAGATAACCCCTAAGCAACCCAGAATTTAAGGAAATGAGAACTCTTATACATCACTGTTGGGAATGTATGTTTGGTGCAACCTCTTTGAAGAGCAAAATGGTGATATCTAGTAAAGTTTAAGATGCTTATATGCTATACTTGGCATATGTACTTTTAGAAATATATCCTACAGAAATTCTCACATATCTGTATGAGAAAATGTGTGCAAGGATTTTCATTGCAGAACTGGTTTTTGTAGCATTCAAGTGGAAAAAGTTAGTATCTGTGGAATTGGTAGGGTAAATAATGGAGGAATAAATAGATAAACTGGTTTAGTCATACAAAGAATTTTGACCATTGGCACTGGTTAAAATGAATTAATGAAGCCTACTTGTATCTAGACATATAAATCTCATAAGATAAAAATGCAAATTGCAGAAGTATATATATATGTATATAATATATACATATATATTATATACATATATACATGTACATATGTATGGTTTTACAGTATAGAAATAATATTGGGTACATATATGTAGTAAAAGGACTACATAGTAACTTCAGAACAATAGCTACCTCTGAAGAGAGAACACTGGGATTATGTTGGGAGGAGGCTTTGAGTGTATTTGTTCCATTCTGTTTCCTTAGATACCTAAAACAAACAGGGCAAAATGTTACCATCTGTTAAATTATGTGAAATAGAAAGGTTATGTTGAAGTATGTTTTCCTTTCTGGATTTTTTGTATGTCCTAAATATTTCATGGTTAATTTTTCAGAGAAAAAAAATGAAAATTAATTGCCACAAATAGAATCTATAGATGTGCCACTTGCCACAAATAGAATCTATAGATGAATGTATATCAAGTATATTAACTATCAAAATGTTAAAGTTTGTGTGTGTACCACTTACAATTTTCTCATGTATGCTTTGGGAAACAGTAATGTAAGGTGTTGCAAATTAGCAAGTGCAGCTAACTATTAAGCCAGCCAGCAGGCACTCTTAACCCTTCACAGGGCCTTGAATACAGCCTATCACCATCTTTCTCTTGTCCCTTTTGCTCCCACTCATTGCTGAAGGGCTTTCCATTATCCAAGGTCTCCTACAAGCACAGTCTTAAGTAATGATGTCTAAATCAACTAGTCTGGGTATGGTCAGGTGTGCATAATGATGCTCTAAATCATCAACACCAGGTTAAATCATGCTCATTATCTTTTGTTGGGGAAGGCGGAGGAATATATTGTATACTTTTTAGACACATTTCCATCAGAAAACAGTCAAAATAAAAAGGGATATGACTCATCTAATGGGAAAAAATTATTTATATGAACACATTTCTTAATAATGTCTGAAAGGGGCACCGGGGTGGCTCAGTTGGTTAAGTGTCCAACTCTGGCTCAGGTCATGATCTCACAGTTCATGAGTTTGAGCCCCGTGTCCAGCCCTGGGCTGACAGCTAGGAGTCTGGAGCCTGCTTCAGATTCTGTGTCTCCTTCTCTCTCTGTGCTCCTCCCTCGCTTATGTTCTCTCTCTCAAAAATAAATAAACATTGGGGCGCCTGGGTGGCGCAGTCGGTTAGGCGTCCGACTTCAGCCAGGTCACGATCTCGCGGTCTGTGAGTTCGAGCCCCGCGTCGGGCTCTGGGCTGATGGCTCAGAGCCTGGAGCCTGTTTCCGATTCTGTGTCTCCCTCTCTCTCTGCCCCTCCCCCATTCATGCTCTCTCTCTGTCCCAAAAATAAATTAAAAAAATAAATAAATAAATAAACATTAAAAAAATAATAATTTCAGGTAAAAGAAGTATTACTATAAATAAATTCATCGTTTAAAATACTTCAATTACAATACATTTATTTTTAAGTGTATTTTGAACTCATTTTTCAAATTTTTCAGTAATTGATAGTAAATTTGTGTTCCTCACATAATTCTGCATATTGTGTAGCTCTGACAAACAGTATGAGCAGACTGTGCAGTCATTCTGCCTACATTTGAATTCTTGCCTATCAGGGACTAACTGTGTGACCTTGGACAGGTTACTTAACCTCTCTGGGCCTGTATCACCTCATTTGTAAAACAGGAATGATAATAGTTCCCTCCTCTCACAGTGAAAAAACTGCTTGGGGACTAAGTGCTTTATAAATGTTAGCTTTTATTATAATATAATAATTATTGCTTTTGGTTCTTCACTTGTTTTATAAACCATATTTCTTTCTGCTAAAAGTTTGGGGTAGTGAATTAATCTTTGAAAGTCAGAATCCTTGTTATTTCAAGTTTTGCTTAGTAGATATTTGAGGAGAAAATGTTTTTCTACTTACAACACAATTTGTATGCCATTTCCTAGCAATACCACTGAAGGTATTTATGTTTGGCAACAATGATCTGGGGACAGTGTGAATAAACTTGATTATTATAAATATCTGTGCTCTTATCCAAGTGCATTTGAGTTGATCACATCTTTATCTGACTAAACTCTTTGCTGAGTCATTGTTTCTTAGATGGAATGTTATTTTTAGTAATGGATCATTATTCTCCCTCCTTATCTGGGATTGTATCTTCCTGGCAGACATTAAGGGCAAATGTGAAGAGCTCTTCTGATGCATTATTCAGAAAATCAGAAACTAAAGTTGGTTTATATTAAATACAATTGAAATTAAATAAGAAGGATGCAGTGTCTGTGTAGGCAAGATTTTCTGCAAGGGAAAGAAAATTTTTCTTTTTTTTATCTGCTTGTATCATTTTAATGCTGAAAGCACCTGGTTTTTAGTCAGACTAAAAGATATCCATCTCCTAGCTTAATTGTTAATTCCTTTAACTCTCAATGATCCTTCATGTCATTTTTTAATATAACTATAATTTGACATACAAATATTTTTCTCTTTGCTTTTTAAGATGACTTAAATGGTATTTGTTTATTTTTTTGAATTTAAATGTTAAATTTAAATGTTAAAGTTTTAGACGTGATGAAACATAGAAGAGAGTGAGGAATACAGGATAGGGCAAGAGAAGGAGTTGGGCAAAGATAGAGTTTCAGGAGAAGTTTAGGGCTTTACAAGTGAATAACACTAGAGGATTTCCCCCTCCCTGTAGGCAAGGGGTTACGCTGTTACCCCTACATCAGTCAGTCAATGGCTACAGGCCACCAGCACTCTGCAGGGGCTAACTATCCATGTTGAAGACCTTATCCTTTTTGCTAGGCTTCCACAATTCCAGTAATCTTTGTTTCTGTTTCTCCTCAGTCATTTACCAGCCACATATAGACCTATTTCATCAATATAATTTCAAACTCCAAAATAATTCTGTCTGATCAGAGCCAACTTCCTGCCACTTCTGCTCTTTCTCTTCCCATATCAAGCTTGCCTTCACCTTCACAATGACCTCTGTTCCCTCTCCCCACTCCCTTCTCAGCCCTCTGTACACTCCCCTCAATATCACTTACTCCCACCACCAGTCTGGACCACATGACCAAACATGACTCTCAAACCATCATTCTTCATCTAAGATACACTGCCCCCCCATCATTTTTTCATTGGTTCATTTGCATAGACTGTTTCCTCCAAATGGAATGCCAGTTTCATCTTCTTGGCCCAACAAACTCCTACCTCCTTTCAAGAACTATCTGAAGTGTCTTTTCATCTGTGAAGATTTTTTTTTATTTCCCCTAGCAAGAGTCCAGTGCCTAAGCGGGCATTTGCTGTTTGGTCGCTTCTGATCATCCATTTTACTTTTCTCACCCTCTCAATTTCTTTTTAAGGAATTAAGTCTTCCCCAGTGGATATATTCTTACAGGAATGTAATGAGAACCTTTGTCTTCCCTGAATAGACCCATTATACTTGCCATGGAGTCTGGAGCAAAGAGGGGAAGATCCTAAAAGGACTGGATTTCAATCCAGTCCTATAGCAATATCTGTCTCTGCTTCTAGAAAGCTCTGATTCCTGAGACCTACCCCAGTGAGTTTATGAGTTTCAGTGGCCTCGCAATAAGTTGCTTTTGCTTAAGTCAATAATATTGGGTTTCTGTTGCTTACAAAGAAGGCTCCTATGCTCTCATAGTGCCTTATTACAGAGTGCCTACCACATGGCATTGTAGTTTTTGGCAAACATGTCTATCTCCACTGCCAGGCTCAAACAGTGTCTCCATCATCTTTGGAAACACAATATCTAGCATTGTGTCTAACACATGATAAATATTCAATTCATACCAATTAAATGGACAAGTAAATGTATGAATGACAGAGATTAAGTTGTTTCCAGCTCTTTCCTTTTCCATTAATATCTGCAGCAAGCGAGCTCTTTTTGTTCCAAAGCTTTGCTTTGGAATTCATTATCAACAAGAGGATTTTTCTTGAATGCCACAAAAACAGGTTATAGGGATTAAAGAATAGACTTCATTAGAGAATTTTATAGATGAAGGGTCAGCAAGAGAACACATAGAATTCCAGTTCTCCCATCATCTTACAGAGAGGTGAGCTGGGTCCTGGGATTGCTGGACACATGGAAAGTCTACCTACTACACTGCCTACCTAGAGTATAATCATGATAAAATGACCTTGTCAGAGGTGGACTACTTGGGCACCCAGCTGCCTGGGCAAGTCAGATGTCCAGCACCTGGAGACCTTGGGAGCCAATGGGAAATTACATGCCCTCCTATTTTTAGAAGGTAGCCACTGATCTGATAGGAAGCTGAGTTGGGTGCATCCCTTCCAGTAGGAAGAAAGAGCAGCTTGTTTTCCATGTAATCCAGAGTTGGCATCTGTATTAGTTTGCTAGGGAGGTCATGTTAAAATACGACAGGCAAGGTGGCTTAAACAACAAAAATTTATTTTTCACAGTTCTGGAGGCTGGAAGTCTGTGATCAAAGTGCCAACAGAGTTGGTTTCATTCTAAGGCATCTCTCCTTGGCTTCTCAGTGTATCCTTACATGGTCTTAGTGCCTGCATCTCCCTGATGTCTCTTTCTCTTCCTATAGCGACACCAGTCATATTGGATTAAGATCCCACCCTAATGGCCTCATTTTAACTTAATCACCTCTTTAAACACCTTATCTCCAAATAAAGTTACATTCTGAGATACACTCAACATATGAATTTAGTGGGACACAATTCAGCCCATAACAGTATTCAAGTTAGGTATGAAATGATAATTAAGACTGCGGATGTAATAACATGTCAAGAACTTTCTATAAATTATGTCTCTGGCAAACACTGAAATACAAATCCATCTAGTTGAAGTACTTCCCATACTTGCTGCTCTCTGGCACTGTGGCATACTGTGCCCTCTTCTACTCCTGATGCTCATTCCTACCACCACTCAGGTTAGCTTCGAGCCCTTATCAGGAAAGAACAACAGGCATCCACTATTTGGCTGTTGAGAAGACTCCAGATTTGGGGCACCTGGGTGGTTCAGTCGATTGGGCAGATTTTTAACTCTTGATTTTGGCTCAGGTCATGATCTCACAGTTCATGAGCTCAAGCCCCACAGTGGGCTCTGTGCTGACAGCAGGGAGCCTGCTTGGGATTCTCTCTCCCTCTCCCACCACCTCTCCTCCCCTCTTTCTGTCTCAAAATAAATAAATAAACTTCAAAAATTATCTTAAAAAAAAGAAGAAGAAGAAGAAGAAGAAGATTCTGGATTCAGGAAGGTTCTTTACGTCAAGTTCAGAATAATATCCTCGAGTCATTTCCTGACTATGCTTTCCCCAAATTTGGAAATTGTTAAACCATAAAAAGGAAATTAAAGTGTTGTCAAGAGAATTTTATTTGATAATTGAGCCCTCTTATTGTAAAGAAAACTGTTATTTCAGTACATTTGGGAAGTCAAAAATAGAATTACAAATAGAAGTAAAAACCATGGGTGGAAATCTGTAATGGTGTATCATTTCTCATATGTATGTGCATGCAGAGTCAACATTTCAAAATGGATTTTTGCTCTTTGAAAGCATGATAATAAGAGAAACTGCTATTCAAATCAAAGATTGGTAGGTTTTTTCCCCATTTTTTTTCCTCTTTAGTCATGACTATAGTTAACATATAACTCAAAGCAAAAATTAGATACTAAAAGTGTCTGGTGTTACTGAATTGATTGGATACTTGAAGCATTCGAAATAATTGCAAATTAACTTTTAAGTTAAAACAATTTTTTTAATTTAAAAAAGAAATTGAACAACTCTGATGGTTTGTCAGGGAGAAGAAAAACAGGAACCACTTAAAGATTTTTGTAGTCTTCTTAATGAGGCATCAAACCTCAAAATGCCTCTCTTTTTAAATGGTTTCAGGCATGTTTCACCTAATCAGAGGTTTCACTGAGTGTCATAATGGACTTCAAGAGGCACTGTGATGTGGAAGGGAGTGTGAGTGTGTGTGTGTGTGTGTGTGTGTGTGTGTGTGTGTTGCACATGTGCACATGCACTGTGTGGGTGTAGTAGGAGCTGTAAAGCTGACTCTCCCTCCAAATAGCTTTCTGCATCTGTAAACTGATGACAATGGTTTGAAAATTGTGAAGTGTTATATAAGTGTTTGAGAAATATTATTGTACCAGGTAAAATTCCATTTCTTTATTTAAATCCTATAAAATTAATTCTGAGCCCTCTTCCCAACACGGCAAGTTGTTATTGGTACTCTCTCTCTGTGTTTTCCCCAAGGTCTCAGAAAGGTTGTTGGGGAGGAGGATGGAGCCTTGGGCAGAGCAAAATTTTCAGGGAGATTTTCTCCTCCAATCCTAGATGTACATTAGATATCTAGGCGATGTCCATTTCTTGGTCCTCATATTCTCTTGGAATCTTATAGCTCTCAGGTTTATGGGCCATGTTCAGACAAGGGAGTCTGCAAGATGAGACCTTGGTGCTCAGATCATTTCTTTAGAGTACACCAAGCAGCCCCTTCCCTGAAGACCTTCTGTCCTGCTTTGTACTTGTGGAACCTTGCATCACTTTCCCAGACTGGGGAGCATCCTTCTCCTTCCTACCATCAGAAGCATCTTTCTATCTCCTCCACCCTCCAGACGCTTTAACAAAAGACAGGAAGAGGATACTTTTGTAGACAGCTTTTATCTTCTGAACAAAACCAAGGTGATCTTGAAATGCAGAGGTTAAAAAATAAGGAGAGTGTAAAGGAGGAAAGGAGGTTTTTTCGGTTGGTTTTTTAATTAAATTGACATAAGTCAAATTAATAGAAAAACAAATCTAATTTTATATGGGTGAGTAAGGCTTATAAACCATCCTGAGGAAGTAAGGGACTAGGGCTTCAAAGGGAAGGAAGACAATTCACAGGAAGATGGGAAGAGCAAATGTTTGATAAACAAATGATTTTCATGCCATGTAGAGACAATAGGACAGGGAGGAATTGGAACAAACATGACCTACCAACTTCCCCTATCTTACCACACCTAGCCCATACTCTGCATGGTTATCTCTGGTGATAGCTATCTTCCTGGACCAGGCCCTCTATCTAAATTCTTATGGGCAGTTAAGGGGGAGGTAAAAAGCTCTTCTTGAGTCTTTCCAGCCTTGAATGTCTTCAGCTCAAAATAATCCACATGCCAAAATGGCACATATTAGGGAGGTTCATCTGAACCCCCTCATAAGAAAAACCCAAACTAATATGGCAGCACATTATTTTAAAAATATAAAACATGGGGCACCTGGGTGGCTCAGCTGGTTAAGTGTCTAACTCTTTATTTCAGCTCAGGTCCTGTTCTCATGGTTTGTGAGACTGAGCCCCATGTCAGGCTCTGTGCTGACAGCATGTAGCCTGCTTGAGATTCTCTCTCTCTCTCTCTCTCTCTCTCTCTCTCAAAATAAATTTAAAAAAATAAAATATAAAACATAAAAATGATGTTATTTTTCCTTGTTTGCCCATATATAGTAAGAAAGCAAGCAAAGAAAAATTTCACAGATGAAGGAGACCAGCTGTTTAAGATGGGCATCAAGATTCTCCAGCAGTCTAAAAGCCAAAAACAAAAAGCAGAGTAAGTCTTTATCCAGTTATTTAAGCCAACTTAAATTCCTGGCTGAGAAAAAAGAACAATTCAAAATCTCGTTTGTTGTTAAAAGCTTATTGGGATAACAAATAAGTTTATTTGCCCATAAGCTTTTGTTTTGAAAAGGATCAATTGATGTTTAAAGAATCCTACAAATTACCAGCCTAAACAAACAGAATTGTATATGAAATTGTGGTCCCTACACTTTAAGTGAAATGCAGAGTTAAGGCACTGATCTAAGTATTCAGGCAAGAATATTCTGTTTTGACTTTTATTTATTAGGTATTTCAAACAAAATAAAATCTGTTATTTGAATTAGAGTGGTTGTTTTAGAATGCTTTATTCTGCCTAACTCAGCATTTATAGAGCACTTTGTGGTTTTCAAGGCACTTTCATGTATGTGATTCCATTATATCCCAGAACAGCCTTATGAGTTAAGAAGAGCTTCATGTTCCCCCTGTAAACAGCTGAGAATAGAGATTCAAAGATGTGAGTGAGATGATCACAAGTACACAGCTGGGACGTAACCAAGCTGTGGCCACATGGTCTCACTCCATGTTCATCATTTCTCTTTTTCCTTGTCTACTTTGTCTGACGGGGAGGAAGAAATATCTTGTCCCCAGAGTAGAGGGACGCAACATGAGGTCACCCCTCAAGTCTCTAATTAAAACCTTGGGATCGAATCCTAGCTGTGCCATTTACTGGCTGTGTTATCCTGGACAAGTTACTTAACCTCCCTGTGCTCTGGATAGTGCAGTCAGGCTCTTAGGAGGATGCCCAACACATAGTAAGCAGAAGATAAAGATTTGTTATTTTTATCTCTAGTCCTCTAAATGGTAAGAGGAAGAAGGTGTGGGAGAGAAGAAAACAAGTGTGTCCCGAAGCAATAATAATAAAAAGAATGGGCTCTGTACCTCCAACTAGGAGACATCTTCTGTTTTCACACAAATTGGGCATACCAGCTCCGGGGAAAGCAGCCCAGTGCTGTGGTGGCCGACCCTAGACAGGGCAGCAACAGAGCTCCTGAGTTCTTTCTTAAAATTCAAAGCTTCCCAAAAGAGCATAAGAGTATAGCGGGTAAAGGGGCACTCGACTATAAACAACCTCCATTTATTAAACTCCTTCTTTGTGCTAGTTATTGTTCTGGGTATTTATGTATAGAATATCATTCATTGCTCACAATGAAATTAAGAGTCATAAATTATTATCCCCAAATTATACAGGAGTAAATGGAAGGTCAAAAATATTCTGTAATTCTTCCAAAGCAGCAAGAAAGGAGGTAAAGGAGTTGGACCTCTCTCTAGGGAAAGTTAGAAGCTCCTTATAAGAGCAAAGGAAACCATCCCCTACAAAACCTGCGTGTCATGCTGAGCATGTCTGGGGGCTATCATGATGAGAATGGGGTTAAATCAGACCCCCCAAAATGCAATCTGGCCTGCTATGGAAGTCTGCTCATTCATGTGCTCACTGAATGAAGGAGTAAGAATAAAGAATTCTCAACCCAGCCCACCTAGATGAGAGAACAATGGAATTCTGGAAAGGGGCTGGTCCCTCAGATTTCAGGTTAATAGCAGATGAACCCAAGATGAAGGCCCACTAGGTATACCCTGTTAAGTTCAAGGAAACCCTAGATTCAGTCTAAAGGGACAAAATCACTCTTAGAAGCTCCCAAGTAACTATCCACTTAACCTTGATGGGTGCCTTCCTCTTTGGCTTAAAGAATGGGAGGAAATCCCAGCTCTGAAAGCAGACCATCCAGCAGTGCAGGAACTTACATGCCTACCTAGGTGTCATTCAATCTCAGGCTATTCTTGCCTAGCCTATCCTTCCTAAAGAGTTCCGGAAGAGCAGCTTTTTTCTTTCTTTCTTTCTTTCTTTCTTTCTTTCTTTCTTTCTTTCTTTCTTTTAAGATTTTCTTTTTAAGTAATCTCTACACCCAGCATGAGGTTCGAACTCACAACCCCAAGATCAAGAGTCACATGCTTCACCAACTGAGCCAGCCAAGCACCCAAGAGCAGCTTATCTTTGCAGTCGCATAGATACATGAGAAGGTGCATAAAGCTGAGTCCCCTGACCCTTCCCAGGTGGTAGATAGAGAAATGAAACCTAATCTGTTCACAGCAAGAGACTTCAGGAATTTGTGGGCAAACTGAGTGAAATTCCTTCAGTTATCAGGACGGTCAAGCCAATTACATCTAATATAGCCATCTCTAAGATTCTGGTCAGAGGACAGAAAAAACACCCTACTGACCACAGAGGAATCATTTCTCTCCCATTCATTCGTCTATCCTATGCCCTCCTTGTCCACCACTTCTTGTATAAGATAAAGGTGCTACCAGTACTTTTGGCTCATCAACACCCACATCTTGACCCCATTCATTCACTAATTCATTCAGCTACAAATGGTCAGTAGTGCTAGAAGTAAAGATGTTAAGCGAGCATATGTCAGGGAGACACAAACCTGTCTGCAGGAGTCAAGAAGCCTTGGAGATAGCCGGAGTTAGCTGTCATTAAGAATTACTCTCCATTAACAAAGAAGATTTGGAAGTAAGCTGCTGCCCTACGCCAGGTTTCTAATGTATCCTAGAGATGCATTTAGTCTCCTTCTTCCCCAGCACCTACCTTAGCATCCAATACCAGATTCTTTAGAAATTTTCCAGATACCTAACTAAACTTTCTTTTGGGGATCTGCTAATGCTGCCCAGTTTCTCCTACATTTTCCATCTTGGGGATTGCAGCCCAGATCTTAATCCTACCTAATGTACCAACAACTTTCCTCAGCCCTGGGTCCTGCTTCTAGTATTCCTTATGTCACCTTGGACTTTCCTGACAGGGGACCAGAGACACCTAGAGGAATTGATTTTGCAACCTTTTACTGCCCCCTGGGATCAGCAAAGGCTCCTGCAGCCCATCTCAAGTTTCTCTGCCCTGTTCCATGTTGGTGCCCTTCTAATCCCAGCAGGCTATGTGGTTGCAGCAGCAAACCATGTGACAGAAGGGCTTCAGGGTATCTGTGTCCTGATGTCATGCCTGCCCCTGGATGCCAGACATCTGTACTCACTGGCCTTTGAGACCTTCTGTCTTATTTGCCTTCTGGTCCCCAGAATCTCAGCTTGCTCTGACCATGGTTAATCTCTGGCTTCTTTTGTTTCACTGGAGTCTATTCACTGTGTTGGCATCCAGAACCCTAATGCCTATGTAGCTATCATTCAGTCCAAGCCCATTCTACCCTGCTCCAGCCACCAAGAACAGATTCGTTTAGCATTGGCATGGACAGGCGGTACATAAAGCTGAGTCTCCTGATCCTTCTGAGTTTGTAGTAATGGTAGATTCGTGTATTTGTTCCTATATTGGAATCAAGGTCACCAGTAGAAGTTGCTTTCTTGTCTTACCGGTACCAAAAAGGAAATTATAAAAGTAAAAATAAACCCCAAAAGTACTCTCTGTCTCTGAC
Source organism: Prionailurus bengalensis (assembly GCF_016509475.1). Lineage (NCBI taxonomy): Eukaryota > Metazoa > Chordata > Mammalia > Carnivora > Felidae > Prionailurus > Prionailurus bengalensis. Next base: position 39,426,478 of record NC_057354.1, on the reverse strand, counting down.
ACAAGTTTTGACCTTGAAAGGCTCTCCATCACTACTTGTTATACACATCAGATCCAGGTGATTTCTGACTGGGATTCAGAAAATACAGTATAAGGCAATCCTATGGCATCTGTCACTAAGCTTTCACACCATTTACCCACAAATTACAGGAGAACAATTGCCATGCTATGAAACTTTAGAATTTATGCAATTGTCATTGTCACCGTTGTCATCATCATCATCATAGTTAAATTTTTTTAGTGCTTACTATGTACCAAGCACTAATGCCAAGCACTTCATTTGGAGTATCTCACTGAATCTTCTCAGCAACCCTATGAAGTTAGTGCTATTATTATCCCTACTCCATAGATGAGAGAAGCACAGAGAAATTAAATAACTTGCCTGAAGCTCCCACACTAACAAGTGGTAGACACAGATTTTGAACCAGGCAGTCAGACTTTAGAGTCCTAATAACCATTGGGTTTTATTTGGTTATTGTTTTTCCACATGGTGCTGAAGAACATGTTCTGTTTTAGAAAATTATTTCAGAATATAAAGGGACTTTTGTTTTCATGATAGTAGCTCTCTACATGTGACATTCCAGTTTTGATTATTTTTTTATTGGTTTTGATTATATTCTTACATATTTCAGAGTTCAGTTTGTAAAATAAATACTCCTATAATGTGGGTGGCCATGGGAAAGTTCACTTTTAGGACAAGGGCCTCAATATTTCACCTCACTTGGTGAATAAGCTTGAAGCATATTTCTCCTTTTTAGCAGCTTCACTGTTTGTCAGATATATTTGAAATTGTCATCTTAGATAATGTAGGGCTGGAAAAAAACCTACTGGTCTATAGATGTGACGGACTTCAGCTAAATTTTATTGTTAGCAGCAATGACAACTTGGTCCTACTTGTTAGAAGTAGTCTGAAGGAGGGAGCAGAAAATTTCATTTTTGATAATCAAACCTCTACCTTCATATTTTTTAAACAGAGCCTATGTATTCTTTGCCAAAGCAGCTAACATGGGAAACTTGAAAGCTATGGAGAAAATGGCCGATGCTTTGCTATTTGGAAATTTTGGTATGCAAAACATAACAGCAGCTATCCAATTATATGAGTCCTTGGCTAAAGAAGGATCATATAAAGCCCAAAACGTGAGTTTTGAACAAAAAGTAAACCTTACATAGTAGATAAATGACATGTGAAAGGAATTGGGCAATAGTATTCCCACTCTACCACATGAACACAGACCTAGGAAAGTTACCGTAATGCACTGAAATAGTAGTATCGGCGTAGGGACATAGCAAGAGCCCTGGGCAAATTCTTCCAGTTACATCGGTAAATGTCAGGAATGGAACAGAACTGCTCTCTAATTCAGCCTCCCATCTTAGGTCCATGGGTATGTTTTGAAATAATTTGAGAACTCTGAACCCCTAATATAGTTACATTTAAATTTGCTTTTCTATTTTACTAATGCATTTCATTTTATTCAAAGAATAACATAAGAATTTCATAAAGTATCTGGAAAATAGATAGATAGATAGATAGATAGATAGACAAACAGATAGATAAAGCAGGCCTTCGCAAGCCAACCATTCTGACTCAGCTACTGATAGGACTGCTTTATATTTTTGCTTGGCTTCTTCCTCATGCACCTCTCTTTTTACATCATCTTAATCACAACACAAATGCATATATAATTTTGTTTCTGGCTACTTTCACTTAATGTTACACCAAAAGCTTGTTTTCATCTTGTTAGTCTTTTTAATAAAAACATTTATTTCTGATTACAAAAGAAATTCATTCTCATTACAAAAAAAAAAGTCTGAGAATTCAGACAGTATAAAGAAGAAAGCAAAAGCTGTCTAAAAAGCTTTCCTCCCAGAGATCATTTTTGGTATCATCCAGTAAATTACAGAAGCTAGACTTTGGAGTCAGAAAGACGTAAATTTTAATTCACTCTGCCACTTGCTTATTAGATCCCTCCTTAACAAAATCCTTTCCCCTTCTACACTCTCTAGTTGTGTTTCCCTGGTAATCTAATAGGAGTAAAATCTTAAGTTGTTTTTAAGTAGCATTGCTTATGATTGCAATGACTTCTGATTGGCAAACTCCCTTTGTACTGGGGCAAACAAACTAAATTAACTGTAAATACCTGATGGTGGTAGTGATTCTCATGAGAACCCTGGACACTGTACCTATGAAATCGTTACTTGAGGAATGAAGATCCTGAACCCACTCAGAATGGATCTCACCTCCTGGAGTCTGAGTCATCATCTGAAGGACCAAAGACAATGGCTGCTGGAAGACTATGTGAACTGCAGCAAGAACTCCCACAGAAGGGAAGGCCTGATGGTGCCCTGCTGGGCGACCATCATTCCTGTGCTGTATCCACCTGAATAGACTGATGGTAAATGTAGCCTATGAGTCTCTATGTTTGTTTGGTTGAACCAGAACCTGGGCCAGAAGACCCCTGATGGGTGGGACAACATCCCTAATTTTCATCTCTGGAGTTAGGATATGATAAAATGCTAGATACTATGTCCATCTGGTTCATAGCTCTATCTCTAATAAGTCTGCACAGTGCCTGGGACAAGAAATATATGTTCAATGTTGAACCAATTAATGATGAATGAGTTAATGGAATTATTTTTTTTTTCAACGTTTATTTATTTTTGGGACAGAGAGAGACAGAGCATGAACGGGGGAGGGGCAGAGAGAGAGGGAGACACAGAATCGGAAACAGGCTCCAGGCTCTGAGCCATCAGCCCAGAGCCTGACGCGGGGCTCGAACTCACGGACCGCGAGATCGTGACCTGGCTGAAGTCGGACGCTTAACCGACTGCGCCACCCAGGCGCCCCGAGTTAATGGAATTATTAACTGAGGATTAATTAATTAATTGAGGATTAAAGTAATGTATGAAGGCGCTTAATTCCATACCTGGAACTTTGTAATCATTCATAATAAAGAAAGAATATAAATATTATCATTACTCCTATTATTATTATTCTAGAATTTTCCCATAACGATGTAGAATTTTCTTACAAAAATGAGATACTTTAATTGCTATTTCTTAATCTCCTCTTTACTCACTAAATAATATGCCATAAACATCTTGCCATATAAATATATATATATCAACATCACCATTTTAAATATCTGTATAATTTTAATTAATTTAAGTTGTTGAATACTATCTTTACCCCAATTAAATATAAAATATTATATTTACAAAATATTAAACAGATTTATAAATGTTATAATAAAATATGAGAGTTTAAAATTTTAATTACCCATATTTGGTTAATCAAAAATATAAAGTTCCAAGACAGACTAAATGTTACCATCATGTCCAACACTAAAAATGATATCTCCTAGGGGCACCTGGTTGGCTCTGTAAGTTAAGTGTCCAACTCTTGATTTCAGCTCAGGTCATGATCTCAGGATTGTGAGATAGAGCCCCACAACGGGCTTTGCACTGATAGGGTGAAGCCTGCTTGGGGTTCTCTCTCACCCTCCCCCATACACACATACATACATGCTCTCCCTCTCTCTCTCAAAATAAATAAATATTTAAAACTGATATTTCCAAATTCCTTTTCAAACTAGTGAACAGGTACTTTATTTTTCAGTGGGAGTATTAATTAGTTAATTAAGCCACTAGTTGTTTTGTGGACACCTACTCTGTAGCAAACATAATCCTAGTTGATGGGTAGAAAAAGACTAATAGTTCACAGTCCTTATGGGTCAATTTGAAATGTAAACATATAATTGAAGCACAATTTATTTTTTAATTTTTTTATTTAAATTCAAGTTAGTTAACATATAGTATAGTCTTGGTTTCACAAGTAGAACTCAGTGATTCATCTCTTACATATGACACCCAGTGCTCATCCTTGAAAGTGCCCTCCATGTATTATGCTAAGCAGAATAAGTCAGTCAGAGAAAGACATATATCATATGATTTTACTCATCTGTGGAATTTGAGAAACTTAACAGATGACCATAGGGGAAGAGAAGGAAAAATAAGATACAAACAGAGAGTGAGGAATACCATAAGAGACTCAAATACAGAGAACAAACTGAAGGTTGATGGGGTGGGGAGTTTGTAGGGTAGAGAAAACGGGTGATGGGCATTGAGGGGGGCACTTGCTGGGATGAGCACTGGGTGTTGTATGTGATGAATCACAGGAATCTACTCGTTAAGTAGACTACACTGTATGTTAACAAAGTTGAAAAATTAATTAACTAATTAATTATTTTTTAAAGTGCCCTCCATAATACCCATCACCAATTTAACCCATCCCCCCACCCACCACCCCTCCAGCAACCTTCAGTTTGTTCTCTGTATTTAAGAGTCTTTTATGGTTTACCTCCCTTTGTGTTTTATGTTATTTTTCCTTCTTTTCCCCCCATGTTCATCTGTTTTGTTTCTTAAATTGCACATATGAGTGAAATTATATGATACCTGACTTTCTCTGACTTCTCTGATTATTTCTCTTAGCATAATTCACTCTAGTTCCATCCACGTTGTTGCGAATGGCAAGATTTCATTCTTTTTCATCACCGAGTAGTATTCCATTGTGTATATATACCACATGTTCTTTAATCCATTCATCAATCTATGAATATTTGGGCTCTTTCCATACTTGGGCTATTGTCAATAGCACTTCTATAAACATTGGGATGCATGTGCCCCTTTGAATCAGCATTTTTGTATACTTTGGATAAATACCTAGTAGTGCAATTGCTGGGTTATAGAGTAGTTCTGTTTTTAATTTTTTTGAGGAACCTCCATAATGTTTTCCAGAGTAGCTGCAGAAGTTTGCATTCCCACCAGCAGTGCAAAAGTGTTCCCCTTTCTCCACATCCTTGCCAACATTGCTTATTTCCCGAGTTGTTAATTTTAGCCATTCTGACACGTGTGAGGTATCTCATTATGGTTTTGATTTGTATTTCCCTGATGATGAGTGATGTTGAGCATCTTTTCATGTGTCAGTTAGCCATCTGGATGTCTTCTTTGGAAAGGTGTCTGTTCATGTCTTCTTCCCATTTCTTCACTGGATTATTTGTTTTTTGGGTGTTGAGTTTATAGATTTTGGATGCTAAGCCTTTATCTGATATGCAAATATCTTCTCCCATTATGTTGGTTGCCTTTTAGTTTTGTCGATTATTTCCTTTGCAGTGCAGAAGGTTTTTATCTTGATGAGGTCCTAATAGTTCATTTTTGCTTTTATTTCCCTTGCTTCTGGAGACATGTCTAGTAAGAAGTTGCTGTAGCCGAGGTCAAAGAGGTTACTTGCAGCACAATTTAGATAGACTACAGTATAAAATGCTTCAGGCACAGAAAAGAGTCTAACTGGTTCTGCCAGAACAGGTAAGGAAGGCTTGTAGGAAGAAGTGACATTTCTACCCAGTCTAGAATATTGGATATAGGCAACATAAAAGACTTATTTGTCTCTATTTATTTATTTTTTTAATTTTTTAACGTTTATTTATTTTTGAGACAGAGAGAGACAGAGAATGAACAGGGGAGGGGCAGAGAGAGAGGGAGACACAGAATCTGAAATGGGCTCCAGGCTCTGAGCTGTCAGCACAGAGCCTGACGCGGGGCTCAAACCCACGGACCATGAGATCATGACCAGAGCCGAAGTCGGATGCTCAACCGACTGAGCCACCCAGGCGCCCCTATTTGTCTCTATTTAAATAAAGTTTTTGATACAGAGTCAAACTACTACTCCCAGAAAATAAATTCCAAATTAACATAAATCATACATAAAACACATGGATATCAGAGCTGAATTCAGTATATCACTCCCCATACTCTAAGTAATGTGGTTCCAGCCACAGATCACCCTCTAATCCCTGTTAATTGACCCTGAAATTCTTGCCATGGGTTTGAAGGAGAATCAGGTAGGAGAATGTCATTGGCTGAGTGCTAATCTGATGCCAGGAAGAACAGATCTAAATGCATGTCTGTTGGCCATGCCATCTTTGTAGAGAAAATCAAGCATTGTTGGGACAGTGTTCTCAAAAATGTGCAGTTGCAGACTTCAGCATGGTATGGCATGGTAACAGGGGTTCTGGAGTCAGAAAGTTTGACAATATGTGAATGCAGATTCTACAACCTAATGAGCTTCCATCCTGTTCATTCTTTCAGTGTCACTTCTCTAAACCTTAGATGTCCCAAACCTGAAAAGGGAACTGATAAGAAGGCCACAGTACTTTATAAGGTTGCTGCAAGAACCAAACAATGTGTACACGATCCCTTAGCAGATGTTAAAGAACACTAATGAATAATGTCGTGTAACACTTTTAGTCCTAACAGCTTTGTCTTTGGAGTCAGTCAGTCCTGGCTTTACATCTCAGCTCCAATACTGGCTCTTGTGACCAGCACTCTCTGAGTCTCAATTTCCTCCTCTGTAAAATGGGGATAATATCTGTCTGATATATGTGTGTGTTTGGTCTCAGGAGGATAAGAAGATAGAATATGAGTGCAGACAAACATCACCTGAAAGGCTGAGGTTGACCTGATACGCAAATTTCAACCAAACTGTTTTATTGAAATGCTACAATACTAGATGGCAAAAAGTCTCTGTCCCAAGCGCTTCCCATGCTCTCCCTGACATCCTGGACACTCTTATTCCTTACTCAGACTCCCTCTCCCCTCCTGACCTCCCCATGATCTAGTGGCCAAATTGTTAACAACTGGATGAACAGGGAGCTTACAAGACCCTGGTCTAGTACTACAGCTGGATTGCTGGATTCTATTCTGTAATTTTGTTGTCATCCCTGTCATCACTATAAGAAAACCTGTTTCCAGTAGCAAGTCTGCTTAAAGTCGATTTATGTCCTTGTACAAAGAACAACTAAAGAGATTCTGTGCTACAACTAGTTCAATGACTGCAACTAGAATGGCCACAGGCCACATTGACTACAGCTTTCTAATAGAGAGTTACCAGGCTGAAAGGCTGGGTGTCCACCTTTCTTCTCAGGCTGTTTGTGCCACCCAGGTACAGGAATCCTGCCTGCACTCTTAGCAAATATTTCTGGAAACTGTGAGGACAATTTAGCAACAGCAATGTGACTAAAAAAGCTGAAAACATATACTAAGAATGGCAATGAAAGAGAATGAGAGGGAAACAGATAGATAATGAGGAGTATGAAGACACCAATCTCTGGGGAACAAACGAAGAACAAACAGAAATAATGAAGTGTAATAAATGGAGAGCCTAGGGTGCCAGAAATCTAGCAAAGACCTGAATTAACAAAGAAAAAATGAAAAAGAGATGAATCCATATTATAAAGTGGTAGTAAGGGGTCAGGGGAAAATATAATTTCAGGCTATGTATAAAGGGAAGCTGGATAAAGGAAAAAAGGCATAATGATTTATTTCACGTACTCTGAATGGCTTACCCCACAAAATTCCAAATTGAAGGAAATTCTGGCAAGAGCAACAAAAGCATTTATCAGTATGAACAGAGTTTTTTATATTAATTTTCAAAGAAACTGTACCTTCCAAATAATAAGAACTGTTAATTAACAGAGTAGTCTTCATGAAAATGGTGGAAATTGAGGAAATAGCAAACAAAACTAAGTCACACACTTGAGGATGTCCTTTAAGATACTGTACTATACCAGCTGAGAGTAGGTAAATTGTATCACTTTTATTTCTGATTCTCATTCAGGAAGCAAAAATTCAGAATTAGAAAGATTCACTCTTAATATCAATGAATAGCTTCAATAGGAAATTTGTCAATTTGCCAACAAGAAGGTAGGGTTAAACCTCATTCCTTTAAAAATCACAAAATAGGGGCACCTGGGTGGCTCAGTCGATTAAGCAACCGACTCTTGGTTTCAGCTCAGGTAATGGGTTTGAGCTCCTTTCAGGCTCTGTGCCAGCAACGTGGAGCCTGCTTGAGATTCTCTCCCTCTCCCTCTCTTTCTGCCCCTCCTCCATTTGTGCTCTCTCTCTCAAAGTAAATACAAACTTAAAATAAAATAAAAAAGATTAACAAAATAGATCATCCACGTTGTATCACCTTAAAACTTAATTTAATTGTGATAATCTCTAAATGGTGGTATTATTTGTAATCATTTTCTTTTTAAAAATATTTTACTGGGTTTTATTTATCTAGGTTTTTAAATTCATGGGTATGTATTATTTTGATATCAGAAGAATTACTTAACACAGATGCATGTACTTCCTTAGTTAGTTCAAAAAATCTTACTATGAATGAGAAAATCCATTCTATTATGTAAAAATAACTTTAATTGATATATTAAGGAGGATATAAGTGACTGTGTGCTTTTCCATACTTTGTAATTCTAGAATAATTCTATCTCAATGGCAAAGATTTCACATATTTTCATTTATTTTTGGATGTGAATTATAGAGGTGTTTTGTAGAGGGACTGTACTTATTAGCACTGTTCTTCTACTGAAAAAAATCATTTTTAGTATCAACCTAATAATCACTTTGATAATTTTAGGATTACCTGTGTAGAACATTTCATCTTGACATTAATGCTCTTTTTGTATTAAGGGTACAGATAGGATCTGAGTTGTTCATTAGCGTTGATTCAAACTTTCGTTTGGTATGCAATTTGAGCTAAAAGTAATGATCTTGGATGCTTTCAAGCCTTGTGCAGTAATTAAAGAAAAAATGCTTAATCTTTTCTCTTTTAATAATAATCTCCTATATAAAAAGTAAAAGGGTTATGTAAAATCAAATTGTTATTATGGAACCTGAGTAATTTGCTTTGAATATAATAAAATATTCTCTATTCTTAACTCATTCCACTCAAATCCCAGCTATTATAACAGTTTCTTACAAACCAAAGCACAATTGTTGAGTTCAGAATCAAGTCTTAACAAAACTATTTTGCAGAGTTTGACCTTTAAAAGCCACTGGAAGGGTCATTGATGTCATCACTATTATATAGCTTCCTTTTTGACTTACAGCATTTTTGTTTCTGGATTAAGCTTGAACCATCCTATAATTCATCTCATCTCAAATATATCTCAGAAGACAGACAGACAGACAGAAGACAGTAAAGTTGTTAGGTGACAATGCCCAAGTGTAAAGGAATAAGACAGCACTGGCTATAATTAGCATATTCACTACACGAAAACCCAGAACATCTTTTGTCTTCTTTTACTTCTGGAAGGAAGGAAGGAAGGAAGAAAGGAAGGAAGGAAGGAAGGAACTTGGACACGGGTCCAGAGGTCATGAACGATCCCTAGAGGTTTGGCTCTTGGGACCTCCACTATTGGCTTCCAGTTGAGGGGCAATCTCAAGTGCCTTAGGCCTGTGGGCACAGAGTCTTGGCTGAGATCCAAGGGACAGCAGCAGGGATTTCTGCCACAGTGATGGCGAAACAGTGTGTGCCTTACTACAGAGGTGGTTGCTTCTTGTAATAAAAACGATATTTATGTAGAAAGCAAAAAAAAAAAAAGGAAGGAACTGAAGGAATTTAGTTGAGTCCTCCAGAGAGTTAATTCAAAATCACCCATTGTTATTTCTCAGTGAAAGAGAGAGGGAATGTGCCTTTGGGGCTGGTTTTAAAACTGCTAAAAATCATTGTTTTCGGGTCTTACTTTTTAGAATGAGCTTTATACAGAGAAAGGCTTCCCTCCCCAGGCACAGAATGGAAATTTAACTCCCACACAATCCACAACTCACAAATTTCTTCAGAATCAGGCCAAAAAGTGTGATAAGCTGTGCACAAAATTATACACTTTTGGTGAAAGTATTTTAAAATACAAGCTCAACTGAATAGAACAGTATCTTTATTTACTTATATAAAGGTCAGTATATTTGTTTACTGTTAAAATTTCTAAATAAATAAACCAGTTTCTAAATTCAGCAGAATCAAAAATTGCTAAGAGTTGCAAGAAAAATAAAAATCTAATATTGACTAAAGACATCCTTAATAGGAGCCAGTAAGGCCATTTAAAATATAAACTATGGGGCGCCTGGGTGGTGCAGTCGGTTAAGCGTCCGACTTCAGCCAGGTCACGATCTCGCGGTCCGTGAGTTCGGACCAGAGACCGCATCGGGCTCTGGGCTGATGGCTCAGAGCCTGGAGCCTGCTTCCGATTCTGTGTCTCCCTCTCTCTCTGCCCCTTGCCCGTTCATGCTCTGTCTCTCTCTGTCCCAAAAATAAATAAACGTTGAAAAAAAAATTTAAATATAAACTATAAGGGTTAGAGAAGTACCAGGATTCCAGACGCCTTCCATTTGTTATAACAGCCTTATGGTCAACTTTCCAATAAAAAGATCATGTTTGAGACTAAAGAGGAATTGGTCGAACCATAGATTTTTTTTTTCAGTGTGTGGATTAAGTAAATTACACAAATTATACTTATAAACCACATATTACAGCTATTATGCTTTGCTGAACTCTGTAGTCAGTTCTTTAATTTAAACAGTAACATAGTTCTTTGCCTTTGAAATTGTAATAAAAAGTTTAAGAAAATATTCATTTTCTGTTTGGAATGAATTATCAGACTTCGTGGTATCTTCATTTTAGTGAGACATTTTACAAAACCTTGCATGATATTTTCATAAACTCAGTGAAACAATGGAAATGTGGGCATTGATGATAGTAAGTAAAGAGTAGACTCATGGGTTGATGCCAAGGTGAAAGCAAGTCTATGGCAATCCACCAAAGGATTCTGCCTATGACTTTGTATTCTTCAATATTTCATCAACTATTAAGTTGAATGGATAAGACCAGATTATTTTTAATATAAAGCATGGAAAATTATATTATCAGTGATATACATAAGAGTGTGGAATGAACTCCTAAAAATGGTGACAGGAATTATAAATTTCCAAATGAGTAGAATCTTGAAAATATTAGGAACACCAAGACAGACTTTTACAATTATATTATGACAAAAAATAGTGTTATGATTCTGTCAAGAAGAGGTGCAAGGAGAAAAAGTGAGAAAGTAAATGACCTAAATGTAAATGACCTAAGTCATCTACAAAATAGCAAATGTACATATAATATATGAAATATAAAAATTAACCACAAGTGGTAGCAATTTATCAAGAATTATAATGATGACAAGTTATGTGAATAAAACAGCAAAAATAATTAAAAGTGGTTGTTTATGAAGGGAATAAAGAGTAGCCAAGAAAGGAGCAGGACATTGATGTCTATATTTTAAGCCATCAGAAGTATTAAAATTGTCATTGTTGCACTGGGTGTTGTATGGAAACCAATTGGTCAATAAATTTCATATATATTAAAAAAAATAATAAAAAATAAATAAAATTGTCATTGTTAATACAAACACATGTATTTTTATTTTGTATTTTATTTTAGAGAGAGAGAACATGTGAATGGGGGAGAGGGGCAGAGGGACAGAGAGAATTCCAAGCAGGCTCCACACTGAGCATGGAGCTGACACAGGGCTCAATCCTACCACCCTGGATCATGACCTGAACCAAAATCAGTTGGACACCCAACTGACTGAGACACCCAGGCACCCCTGTATTTTTAAATATATTAAAATTTAAATTTAGATACTAACTTTCTCCACAAGGAGGAATTGTGTTTAAAATAAAAATCGAATCCTCTCCAACTAAAAAGAAACAAGCTTCTTTGGAAGATGTCAAATTCTGGGTGTGGGACAAGAAATGTACAAGATGCTCTTGAAACATCTTATTATACAAGGGGTCATATCAGTATAATACAAGGTGCCATATAATACATTATGATAATAAAGAAGCTGTCAGAAAATACCATGGTCATGACCAAAGGACTGAGCAAACTCAAAATAGGCTACTACTATTGACTCAAGATGGAAAAATTGAGCACTAACATGAATAATTACCACAATGGACTGACATACCTCAAGCATACTAAAAGTCATTAATTCATAATAATTAATAACTAGAATGAAGTGAGATATCCCCACATTCTTCTGGCTTTTGTAAAGCATTGTTGTGATTTTTTTTTCTCAAAAATGGCCACATCAATTATTTCCAGTCCCATATACTATTTCAATACCCAACCAACATAATCAAAAAATGGAGTCTATCTTCCCTCCCTCCTATTTTCTACTACCTAGGGGAGATTCTTGACAATTTCAAACAGTAGAGTTTGGTAGAAGTAATGTTACATTTCTGAGGGAAGTCATAAAAGGTATACAGTGCTGCTTAGCTCTTCCTCTCAGGAAGCTCACCCTTGGAATTCAGCTACCATGCTCTGAGAAAACCTATACTATAGGAGAGGCCACATGTAGGTGTCCTGGCCATCAGCCTCAGCTAAGGTCTCAACCAATATCCAGTATCAACTGCCAAACATACATATGAACAAGTCTTCAGATGATTCTAACCTCCAGCCTTTGAGTCTTCCAACCAAGGTCCCCATATGGTGGATCAGAGACAAAAATGCCCACTCTTGACCAAATTATTGACCCACAGAACCCTTGGCATAATAATGGTTGCTTTATGCCACTAGGTTTCAGAGTAATTTGTTACACAGCCATAGTAACTGGAACAAGGATATTTGTATTCAGAATTAAAAGGGTAGAATGCACTTCTCAGAAGCACCTGAAGCAGAATGCAGCAAACATCTGTTTGGAGTGAGTTCAAATTTTTTGGCCCAATCCTGTTGCATCCCTGGGTGCTGAGAGAACTTACAAATGATGTTATTGCCAACTTGTCAGTGATTTTGAGTGACTAAAGAGGGCAGAAAAGAAGCCACAAGGCCTGGAGGATGTAAAATTCTGCAAATTACGCATAGTGCTGGTGAGTTTAATGGTAAAATTCCCCATCATATTTTCAAAATGTTTGTTTTTGAAAATCCCAGAAAATGAAGCAGTATTATTTGCCAAGCAGCATGAGTTCACTAAGAACAATCTGTATTAAGCAAACTCTATTTTACAGGGTTGCTAGACTAAGAAATCTGAAAAATGTGGTAGAGATGATAATCACATATTTTATCCATTATAAGACATCATCGACTGTAAGTTATATATATTTTAAAATTTAAGTTATTTAATTATATAAATGATGTCAATTAAAGTTTAAAGTTTTCTTACTATATTTTTTGTTTTACTCTTATTAAGAGTGCTATTTTAGGGGCACCTGGGTGGCGCAGTCGGTTAAGCGTCCGACTTCAGCCAGGTCACGATCTCGTGGTCTGTGAGTTCGAGCCCCGCGTCAGGCTCTGGGCTGATGGCTCAGAGCCTGGAGCCTGTTTCCGATTCTGTGTCTCCCTCTCTCTCTGCCCCTCCCCTGTTCATGCTCTGTCTCTTTCTGTCCCCAAAATAAATAAACGTTGAAAAAAAAAATTTTTTTAATTAAAAAAAAGAGTGCTATTTTAGACATTCTAGACATAGATTTCCATCAGATGTCAGTCTTTGATTATATAAAAAGGTAAATATAAGTTAAGTAAATCAAGGTGCTCCAAAATTCTTCTCATTCAGAATCTAACTGAATCAGTTTTCAACTTAGAAAACTTCCTTGATGACTATCTTTTCTAGCATATCATTCTCCATACCCTTAAGAATGTCAGTAGTGTGACATTTCCTCAGGGAGTGTTCCTCGATTACCTCCAGGATTTCTTCCAAACTACTGACTCATTCTACAACTATTAGTGCTGACACTTTCCAATTTGACTAAATTTATACTTTTATCTTTTCTTCGATTGAATCACATGTTGCTAGAAGTTCAGTTCGAGGTTAGCAAGAAGTTTCTGACAATGCTTGATGCTAAACACCTTAATTGTAACCCTTTGTGATAAATAAACTGGTCACAACAGCTTTTCATTCATTAGTTTTTCATCTATTCCTAGGGATTTGGCAATTTCTCCTGTGTTTAGTGGGATAACTTGGCTTGTAAGAGCCATTCCTTCTGCACATAATTTAGTAACAAAAAGTAATGTAGTTTTATCTACTTTGGGGTACCTCCTTTTCTTTAAAAACTTGTAACTACTTTGTTTCCACAGGGCCATGACAGAAATATGGCATCCACAATATAGACCAGATTCACAGAACACACAAGATGGTGAATATAATCTAAAATATATCACAGGAGGAAGGCAAAATAGGGAATCTTTGTAGTAGAAAACATCAGGTATCAAATAGCTGCCCTCAAGTGTCTAACAGGGCAGAAAGTGGTACAAGAAGGAATTGATTTGTTAGGCACCAAATTACCATACAGTTTAAACAACTAAGTCCTAAGGAACAACTACAATACAGAGATTAATTTTGGTTCACTGTGTGTCTATTAACTTAATAAACTTCCCATCAACAGAGATGTCCGCTTGTATTGGTTAGGATTCTCTAAATTTCAAGTACAGAAAATTCAACCTATCTGGCAAAAGTGTGATTTATCGACTCATTTAACTGTGAAGTACAAGTTATAGCTGCTTTTAGATCATCTGGATTCAGAGGCCAGAATGATGACATCAGGACATACATTCTTGGTCTCTGGGTTTTCCTTTTTCTCTGATGGTTTTATTTTGAGTGGCTTGACCCCCATGAAGGCAAAAACAGTCTCCAACAAACCTAGGTATCATTAGCCCTTCTGTCTGGAAGTCTCCATGAAAGATGCCAGTTTTTTTCCCAATGATTTCAGCAAAAATGCCAGATTAGGTCACAAAACCACCCCAAATCACTTACTGCATCCAGAAGGAGAATAATCTGATTGGTTGAACCTGTGTCTAGTGAGGAGGGTGAGGAGCCCTGTTGAATCAAATGAACTCAGAATGGAATAAAAGTGGTTTCACAAAGAGAATCCAAGCAGACAAAAAACAGCATACCCTGACCACATCTACATACAAGATTTTATATTCAAAATCATCCCAAAGAAAATTAAAAAGCAAAAGAATTAAAAAGTTATTTTTAAAAAATTATCACACAAAGAAAAAAGTTAATTTACTTTTAAAAATAGAAATGATGAGAATTCAAGTGGGTGCAGCCACTCTGGAAAACAGTACGGAGGTTCCTCAAAAAACTAAAAATAGAACTACCCTACGACCCAGCAATTGCACTACTAGGTATTTATCCAAGGGATACAGGTGTGCTGTTTCGAAGGGACACATGCACCCCCATGCTTATAGCAGCACTATCAACAATAGCCAAAGTATGGAAAGAGCCCAAATGGCCATCGATGGATGAATGGATAAAGAAGATGTGGTATATATATACAATGGACTATTACTTGGCAATCAAAAAGAATGAAATCTTGCCATTTGCAGCTACATGGATGGAACTGGAGGGTATTATGCTAAGTGAAATTAGTCAGAGAAAGACAAAAATCATATGACTTCACTCATATGAGGACTTTAAGAGACAAAACAGATGAACATAAGGGAAGGGAAACAAAAATAATATAAAAACAGGGAGGGGGACAAAACACAAGAGACTCATAAATCTGGAGAACAAAGTGAGGGTTACTGGAGAGGGTGTGGGAGGGGGGATGGGCTAAATGGGTAATGGGCACTAAGGAATCTACTCCTGAAATCATTGTTGCACTATAAGGTAACTAATTTGGATGTAAATTTTAAAAAATAAAAAATAAAATTAAAAAAAAAGTAGAGAAGGATTTCTTAAAACACAAAATGTACCAATGTAGGGGAAAACAAATGGATGAATTTACATTAATATCAAGATCACTTACTAATGAGAAGACACATTAAAGAAAATGAAAATTTGTATAATAAACTGGAAGAAGATATTTTTAACATGTATAACCTATAAAAGATTACTAACAATATATAAAGAACATTTGGAAATCATAAGGAAAGCACAAATAACACAATAACAAATGACCAAATTCATGAGCAAGCACTTGGAGGTAAAGGAAACATATTACCAATCAATATATGTACAAAGAAAGATTTAGTTTCACCAGATATTTGGAAAATACAAATTGCAACATAAAATGCCACTTTAGACCTGTTGACTGACAACATAATAAAAATAAAAATATTAATGTTTGACAATTACCAAATATTGGGAGAAATTTAGATGAATAGGATTGAGAGATAAAGATTAACTTTTAAAGACCAATCCACTACAAGCTGATCTCCCAGAAATGGAGCTGACCTCCTACAAAGCACCATGGAAACCAGCATTGGTCAAATACCTAAGGTGATACCACTTCTGGTTAACCTCAAGGGTTTGACCCCAGCACACTGATTGTGCCCCATGATGGACAGTGATTCTGCAAACATGAACACTCATGTCATGTGGCAAATTCTGCCACTCACTCACATCATTATACGGTTGCAAGTAGTAGAAAGGGAATTTGACCTGATCACTGTGAGAGAGAGGTTGATGGTACCATCTACTAAGAAGACTCAACCAGCAAGACAGGACTGGGCTAAAGCTTCTGTTATATCACTTTGCTATTTTACTTTGGACTCTAATCACATTCGGAGAGGAGCTGGAGTAGACTTAAATGTACAGATTAAAAGCCCTACAACCCAAGAACAATCTTCTATCGTCTGACATCTGGCCATGCTAGATAACTGTGACCTATCCCATAATGGAATAGCCAAAGGGGACTTTCAAGAAAAATTCTAGTTCTTATATTGAGTGCTGAATGTTTAAGTGGTTGTATTTTTTAAAAACAAATAAGTATAAACAAACAAGCAAACAACGAAACAAGGGCAACCATTTGTGAGCCAGTGATGAGAGTACTTCGTGGCTAAAGACTATGATTAATCCAAACCTGTGCTTCTGGAGGCAAAACAAAAGGAAATATGGCTTTATATAGCTTTAACTTAGGTCGTTAATAACCTTATCTAAAATCCTAATAATAATTTGTGGTGTAGCTACTTTTATATCCACATTTTACACAAAATAACAGGCTCAGAGAGGATAAGTTAATAGCCCAACCCTATGTATCTAATAAAAGTTAAATATCAGATTTGTATGTAAAAAAAAATAAAAATAAAAATAGGAATGATACTGCATTCTTTGACTAGAAGCAGTGAAACTAAAAATTACTGGAAAAAAAGCTTAACTCTTTATAAAATTTGAAGAGTCCTAATTTTTAGCAAGTAGCAAAGATAAAGTAGAAACTGAAATGACATATTAAGAACATGATAATGACACAACTATATGTAAAAGTTAAGGAATATGGCTAAAGCCACATGCACAGGAAAATATATACCTTTAAATGTTTCTTAATAAACAAGAAACTTAAAAACATATCTCAAAAAGCTGAAAGAAAAAAGAAAGTAGCAAAGTAAAATAAAACTAGAAAAGGTAAGACTATTTTAATAGCTTTTTCAGATAACTGTAGATATTCCTTGGTGCTACACCAAAGCCCAACAGTGATAATTTCTTAAAGGTTAATTGCAGTGTGGAATCCAAAATCATATAATGAACTTTTTCCTATTCTGTTACATTAAAAGTAACTGGTCTACCTTGCATTTTGAATGCAATTTTTTTTACCTATACATGATTTTATAGTATCATACATTGGTTATTTAGAAAATATTGGTTCACTAAGTTATGCAGTTCTTCCAAATTTGACACATTGCTTTGTACAATATCAAAATCATATTTGTTAATACCACCATCATGAAAAGTCTAAGTATTGGAGTGGCAAGCACATGGTAGCAAATACAAGCTTTCCAAAATTCTAATTTTTGCTTAAAAGCTTGAATTTATCATTGGCAACAGTACTTTCAATCATTTTCATTGAAGTGGCAGGTTTACTTTGTTCATTTTCAAGAAGATGTCTGCCAGTCTAAATGAATGTAGCTTATCCCATTGTTCCTTCAACTAAAGATGGTGTTCCATGAAAAAAAGTGACTATTTCAGCTTGCAACTCAAACAAGCATTTCAAGCATTTCCTTGAAATAACCAACATATTTCACTATTGGAAGTGCTTTATGCCTACTTTCCATCTTAGATAGAATATAAAGGGACATTTATTCAGGAGTTGAGACTTACAAAAATGTTTTTACTGCTTCATCAAGGACATTCCTAACTGACATTAGCATTTTTAGTTTTGCTGTGAGTGTGTGGTGTGAAGAATACAATAACAATATAAATGGCAGTTTGGTGTACTTGCTTGATTCATGCCAACATGACAGCAGTTTTATTTACCATTGACTTGCATCATTCATGCAAATGTCAAGATGACAAAAAACACAAATAACATATTTTCATTATTATGAAAATAGTCCCTTGAAAACCAAGGAACTAGAAGTTCTAGACTTAGATCCATGAATATAAGAAAATTTAGTAGATTGTAACAAAGGAATGCCAAATCAGTAAGGGATGGGCTTTAAGAAAAACTACACCATTTCGAAGTATATGAATGCTTAGAAAATGGTTTGGGGGGGCGCCTGGGTGGCGCAGTCGGTTAAGCGTCCGACTTCAGCCAGGTCACGATCTCGCGGTCTGTGAGTTCGAGCCCCGCGTCAGGCTCTGGGCTGATGGCTCAGAGCCTGGAGCCTGCTTCCGATCCTGTGTCTCCCTCTCTCTCTGCCCCTCCCCCGTTCATGCTCTGTCTCTCTCTGTCCCAAAAATAAATAAACGTTGAAAAAAAAATTAAAAAAAAAAAAAGAAAGTGGTTTGGAAAGACATATATGAAACTATTATCAAGCATGGGGATGCTTGGGGATGATGGGGATTATCAAGCATTGGTGATGATGGAAGACTTCCACTTTTAAAAAAATGAGGTAAATATAAAATTCACCATCTTGAGCATTTTTACTGTACAGTACAGCAGTATGTGCATCATTGTGCAGATGTCTAGAACTGCTTAATCTTACAAATCTGAAATCCATTAAACAACTCCCCTCTTCTCCCTCTCCCTAGATCTTAGCAAATTTCATTTTGTTTTTTGTTTCTAAGAGTTTGACTACTTTAGAGACCTAATATAAGTGGTTTCATGCAGTTTTTGTCTTTTTTGTGACTGGCTTATTTCACCTAGTATACTGTCCTAAAGGTTCAACTATTTTGTAGCATGTGTTTATATACCTTTTCTATTGTCTGTTTTTTTTCTTTAATCTTTATATCCTTCCTTCCATTAATTTTGGGTTTAGATTGTTCTTCTTTTCCTGTGTGTGTGTGTGTGTGTGTGTGTGTGTGTTTAAGATGGAAAGTTAGGTTGTTGATTTGATTTGAGATCTTTCTTTTTAAATGTAGACACTTACCTCTATAAACTTCCTCTTAGTACTGCTTTTGCTGCATCTCATAAGTTTGGGTATGTTGTATTTTAATTTTCATTTGTCTCAAGATATTTTCTAAATTTCCTTGTGATTTCTTCCTTGACCCATTGGTAGTTCAAGAGTGTGATACTTAATTTCCACATATTTCTGAATTTCACAAGTAGATTCCTTAGTGCCCCTTACTCATTTAGCCCATCCCCCCCTCCCACACCCCCTCCAGTAACCCTCACTTTGTTCTCCAGATTTATGAGTCTCTTGTGTTTTGTCCCCCTCCCTGTTTTTATATTATTTTTGTTTCCCTTCCCTTATGTTCATCTGTTTTGTCTCTTAAAGTCCTCATATGAGTGAAGTCATATGATTTTTGTCTTTCTCTGACTAATTTCACTTAGCATAATACCCTCCAGTTCCATCCATGTAGCTGCAAATGGCAAGATTTCATTCTTTTTGATTGCCAAGTAATAGTCCATTGTATATATATACCACATCTTCTTTATCCATTCATCCATCGATGGCCATTTGGTCTCTTTCCATACTTTGGCCATTGTTGATAGTGCTGCTATAAGCATGGGGGTGCATGTGTCCCTTCGAAACAGCACACCTGTATCCCTTGGATAAATACCTAGTAGTGCAATTGCTGGGTCGTAGGGTAGTTCTATTTTTAGTTTTTTGAGGAACCTCCATACTGTTTTCCAGAGTGGTTGCACCAGCTTGCATTCCCAATTTTTCTATGTGTTCTTAAGAAGAATGTGCATTCTGCTATTGTTGGGTGGAGCATTCTATATGTCTGTTAGGTCCGATTAGTCTATGGTGTTTTTCAACTCCTCTGTTTCTTCTCTGAGCTTTGGTCTGGTTGTTCTATCCATTATTGAAAATGGGACATTACAATCTCCTACCATTATTGTGTTACTGTCTATTTCTTCTTTCAGTTCTGTCAATGTTTGCTTCATATGTTTGGGTGCTCTACCATTAATGCATATGTATTTATAATGGTTATATCTTCCTGGTGAATTGACCCTATTATCATTATATAATATCCTTTTTTGTCTCTTTTGACACTTTCTGACTTAAAATCTACTTTCGTCTCATATAATTATGGTCATCTCTTACTCTTTTTGTTACAATTTGCATGGAATATGTGTTTCCATTCTTTCACTTTAAGCCTATGTGTCCTTACATCTAAAGTCTCTTGGGGGTGTCTAGGTGGCTCAGTCAGCTAAAGGTCCAACTCTTGATGTCAGCTCAGGTCATGATGTCACAGTTGTGAGATTGAGTCCTGCGTTGGGCTGTATGCTCACAGCACAGAGCCTGCTTGGGATTCTCGCTCTCCCTCTTTCTTTGCCTCTCCCCCCAGCTCTAAAAAAATAAAGCCTCTTGTAGACATCAGATAGTTGGATATTGCTTATTTTTATCCATTCAGCCACTCTGTATCTTTTGTTTGGAGTGTAATCCATTTGTATTTAGAGTAATTACTGATAAGGAAAGACTTCCTGTTGTCATTTTGTTGATTGTTTTTGTTTGCCTTGTAGTTATTTTGTCCTTTTCCCTTCTTCGTCCCTCCTTTTGTTATTTATTTATTTATTTATTTATTTAGTAATGGCATGCTTTCATTCCCTTCTTATTTTCTTGGTGTATCTTCTATAACTATTTCCTTGTCGTTACCAAGGGGATTACATAAAACATCTTCTAGTTAAATTAATATCAACTTAACTACAATCACAACACTCCTCTCTCCCCCCACTTTATGTTATCAATAACCCAATTCACATTTTGTATTCATTCACATTTATAGTTATAGTTTTCTTTTATGCTTTTGTTGTTTTATTAAATTCTATACCAGAATTAAACCTGACTTTTGTACCACTATTACAGTACTACAGGATTCTGTATTTGTCTCTGTATTTATCTTTACCAAAGAGCTCTATATTTTTGTATATTTTTGTTTTACTGTCTAGCATCTTTTTCTTTCAACTTGCAGGACTCCTGTTAACCGTTTTTATAAGGCAGTGTTGATGAACTTAGTGTTGATGAACTCCTTTAGCTTTTGTTTATCTGGGAAGGCCTTTACTTCTCCATATTTGAAGGTCAGTTTTGCCACATACAGTATTCTGGTTGACAACTTTTTTCTTTCAGTATTTTGCTCATATTAGCCTATTCCCTCTGGCTTGTAATGTTTCTACTGAGATATCTGCTCATAAACTTAAGGGAACTTTCTTGTACATGATGAGTCTCTTTTCTCTTGCTACTTTCAAGATCCTGTCTTTGACTTGTAACAGTTTGATTATAATGTGTCTTGCTGTGGGCCTCTTTGGGTTCATCCTAGTTAAAGTTTATTGAATTTCTTGAATTTAGATATCCATTTCCTTCCTCAGATATGGAAAATTATCAGCCATTGTTTCTTAAAATAAGCTCTCTGCCCCTTTTTCTCTCACTATTCTTCTGTGACTCCCATAATGTGTATATCGGTCCACTTGATGGTTTCCCATAAGTCTCTTAGGATTTCTTACTTGTCTTCATTTTTTTTGTTCCACTGATTTCAGGTTCATTGATTCCTTCTTCTGCTTGATCAGTCTACTATTAAAGCCCACTAATGAATTTTTCAATTCAGTTATTATATTCTTCAGCTCCAGAGTTTTTGAAAGAAATCTTTCTTTCTTCCTTCCTCCCTTTCTTCCCTCCTTCCTCTCTTTCTTTCTTTCTTTCTTTCTCAATCTCTTTTTTGATATTCTCATTCTATTCATGCATCCTTTTCCTGATTTTGGTTAGTTGTTTCTATGTGCTGTCTTGTAGCATTTTGAGCTTAAGATGATTATTTTGGATTTTTTGTATGGTAATTTATAGATCTCCATTTCTTTAGGGTTGAGGGTTTTATTTTTTTAAGATTTATTTTGTTCCTTTGATTGGGCCATGTTTGCCTGTTTCTTCATATGCCTTGTTAATTTTTTCTGTGATTTATGTATTTGGAAATATAGCCACCCCTTTATCTTTACAGATTGGATATGTGCAGGGAAATACCTTCACCTATCAACATAGCTAGAGATTCTGGGGACCTCTCAAATCATTTCCGGGGGTGTGTCTTCTTGGGGCTTGTGTTTGTAATTTCCAGTTACAGAGATTTGCTGGTATTTTTCGGGAGCTTGTAGTTTTTTGCTCCTTTTAGTGTCTGTATGTGATATTGCAGGTTCTCTGGGGTTGCAACAAGCTGCAAAACTCCTTTTTCTTCTTAGTGGCCCCAGGCATCTAAAGCATGAGAGTTCGGTCAGTGCTTCAGGTCAGAGGAGATAGAAATCAGTCCTTGAGTAGCTTCCCAAAAGCCATAACATTGGGCCCCCATTCCAGTCTTCTCTTTTCCTCCCAAAGGAGAAGTCACAGTTGGTCACTTTCTGCTGATTGTGCCAAGTTGTGCTGGCTTCTATCTGTGGTATATGGGAAATTCTCCAGTCCTGCAATTAGTGGCTGAGCTCTCTTTTGTTCTCAGCAGCTGCCCAGGAATCCATAGTATGCTGGTTCTTCAATCATGCCAAGTCAGGCAAGACAGAAATCAGACCCATGGGCAGTCCCTGCAAAAGCTGAAACATTGGACCTAGGTTCCACTCTTCTCTTTCCCTCCCAAGGTAGAAGTCCTGAGTTGGGCTTTTCCTCTTCATCACACTGTGCTATGCTGGCTTGGGGGAGGAGCAATTGCAGGTTAAATAAACGGCTTTCTTTACCTGTATCAATGGATTGTTTGTTCCTTGCTTTGAGTTTGTCTGGGTTACCATGATTTCTTAAGTTGTTGCTGGAGTTCTCATAAAGATTTTTTGGACTGTATATTGTTGCTAAATCAGTGTCTCTATGGAGGAACAAGATCTGGGGCTGCCTATTTCAGCATCTTGCTACACGATTAGACTTTCCTTTTATTCAATACAGTTCTTTGCATTTGAATTTTTTATATACATCGCATTTTCTTTTAAAAATATGAAGACAAATATTCAAATCTAAATTCTAAAATGTTGAAGGAAGAAGTTTTTTCATTGCCATTAAAGGCAAGAATATAAATATCATTGGTTTATAATGTTTCATTATTATGATTTATACTAAATGTCAGTATTAGCCTATTTTCATATATATTATAGAAAACTCCCACTATTACCTTTTCCAATTTCTTACAGCTTTAGCAAAAGTGTAAAAGGGTACTTTATTATAGGATATAAGATACAAGCCAACAATACAATTATTTATGCAACAGACATTTAAAATATCTTTTACCACTGTAAATAAGAATAATTGTGAAATAAATGGATTTATTTAGTTTTCCTTTTCTTTTGGGCTTTAGGCATTAGGATTTTTGTCTTCTTATGGAATAGGAATGGAATACAATCAAGCCAAGGTAAAATTATTCTGTTTTTCCTGGAACAAAACTGAATTTTTTAAAAAGGGACATTGAATAGTCTCCCCTTTAGGTAAAGGGGCTTACTTGAGAGTGGTGGTTAAAAGCGCCAGCTCAATAGTCAGAAGTTTAATATTAAAATATCGTAAGTTTCTTGGGGTGCCTGAGTGGCTCAGTCGGTTAAGCATCTGACTTCGGCTCAGGTCATGATCTCACGGTTTGTGAGTTCAAGCCCTGTGTCAAGCTCCGTACTGACAGCTCAGAGCCTGGAGCCTGCTTCAGATTCTGTGTCTCCCTCTCTCTCTGCCCCTCCCCTGTTCACTCTCTGTCTCTCAATAATAAATAAATGTTTAAAAATTTTTTTAAATAAATAAATAAAATAAAATTTCTTAATGTCCCATATTTTAGATAGATAGATCATATCTCTATTATAGATAGATAATATCTACTTCATAGGTATTTTGTAATGTAAATGAAGTATCATGTACAATGCCCTAAGTCCTCCAAAAATGTCAGCCATCTTTACCAAGGAAGAAGACAAAAGTTGAAATTTATTTTGGAGTAGTTCAAAGTTCATTGCTGGGCAAGGAATAAAAAAGCAATGATTGGTTTGAGCTTCAAATTTAGATGGCAGATATAGATATAGATTTTTTTTCGTTTACTTTAGGCACTGATATATTACACCTTTGGAAGTGCTGGAGGAAGCATGATGTCCCAAATGATTTTGGTAAGTAAATTAAATATTCTTGGGCCCAAATGGGCATGTTATAAATACAACACTGTCAGAATATTAAGAATATATATCCCTGTGTTTTAGGGGTACAGATATTTGTCAGGAATCAATGTTCTACAGAATTGTGAAGTTGCCCTAAATCATTACAAGAAGGTAGCAGATTACAGTGAGTATTTCACATAATTTATTTTAAGATAAATAGGCTTGCTGAGCAATTAGAAGAATAAATCAATGCCAGTTTGTATATTTATGAAAGTATTAAATGACTATGCTTTCAGCATTTGTTATAGTACAATTCTTTTAATACAATGTAGAGTTTTCTGATTTTATTACTTTTCAAAAGCTTTAAATGAATGTGCTTATCTTTTATTTTTGTTAGAATAAGTCCCCATGTTCTTGTGCTGTGCTTTCATTCAACTGAGAATTTGAATGAAGCATCAATAAATATTTAGCAGTTTTTCCAATTCTAACATTTAGAATATGGGGTGGCTTTTTAAAAACTCTTCAATAAATGGATGTAAGATACATACACTATCAGTCTCTGTCACCTCATGTGAGAACAACTTAAGTAAGCATTATTCTATTTAAATGATTAAAATGATCACAAAAAATAGAGCATGAGATTAATATATGCTTCTGGAATCATTTTCAAAGTTGAATGTAACGTTTCATCTTGCACATCATTGAACCAGACGACATAATAGGTTTTTAAATAAAAGTCTTCCAAGAAGTGAATAAGGTAAGGTCCATATGGTTAATTTCTATAATCAAAATAATATCTAAATACACAGCTCTGGCATTATTAGGATCTGAGAAAGGAAAGAGTGAAACAACTGTTTTTTAATTTAAGATAATATATATAACAAGATCATTTCATATGCTTAATGAAACTACAATTACTATATATGTTTCAAACTTCATACTTTGTTAGGTTTATTCAAATATATTTATATTTATATTTAGTTTCCTACTCTTTATAGGAAATAATTAAGAAGCTATTACTCTTATATTGTAGTTTCAATCTTGGAAAAGGTCAGTGGTAGAGAGGGTCCGTTGCCTGCTTCTAACATCTGTCTTCTCTCCTTGAGCCTGCTTGGACAAACTCTTCAGTAGGCTCTGATATGTGTTAATACACTATTTGTAGGGACTGCAAAAAATAATGAGGTTTCTTGCACTTTTCTCAGAACCAAATAAACAAAAATCAGTAAATTTCTATCTCCTAAGGGTATATATTTTTTTTCTGTTAGTAGGCCAGACCTCTGCACAATTTAAGAATAGGCTGAACAGTGTTTTCTCTAAGCTGTTTTCTCTAAGTTATCTCTTGCAACCTTGTGTATTCTGGCTAGTCTCTGTTTTGTTTCTGTTCACAGTTGCTGACAAATTGGAAAAAAGTGAAAGTATTCCAGTGGAAAAAGTGAGACTGACTGAGAGACCTGAAAATCTGAGTTCTAACAGTGAGATTTTAGATTGGGACATATACCAATACTATAAATTTTTGGCAGAAAGAGGAGATGTTCAGATACAGGTAATGTATACTGACAAATTTGAATTTTTAGAAATGCAAATTACAAGAGGTTTAGTTGTCTTGAGTCCTAAAAGGGTTAACAATGCTCCATCCTGAATATGACAGGGAAGAGACACACCCTCCTCTTTCCTTGTTCCCTGCTACTTGCAGTTTCTAAAGCCTATGGGAGAGCCAGGTGTTACAGTAATGGCATTTTTTTTCCTTTTGCATCTACTCCTAAAAATTTCACTTTTAAAAGACCTAGATTTTAAGTATAGAACAAAGCACCATCCAGTGTTGACTTTAATATGAATGAACTCTTACCAGCATTCAGAAGTTCTGTCTCTGAGAATGGGAATGGGACAGCATTTGTATGAGCTTTGAGAGTTAAGAGTAAAGACCACTAGGTTTATATACCCAGGTGCTGCTGTATACCAGCAGGCCAGCTTCCTGTCACTGAGGAAGCCAGATGGCCAGTATCAATCAATTACCAAATAAAAGGTATCACCTGGAATGTTTTTCTGTTTCTTTTTTTAGGCATACCAGCTGCATCAAACTAAAACAGCATACTATAATAAAATCACCAAGTAAATGCCTTCTTTATTTTTTTCACTCCTTTTTTTCACTTATTTTTCAAATCGTGCTATAATTGGCTTATTTTCTTCATTTAAATTAATGCTATCGCTAAAAATAATTTTCAAAAATTGTTGTTCCTAGGTTTCTCTTGGACAATTACATCTAATTGGGAGGAAAGGTCTGGATCAGGATTATTATGTAAGTCATTTCAAGATTCAGTCACATGGGGTGGGGAGGAGAGTGGTGAGGGAGGATAGTAGGGCAAAAAGGGAGGAGTGGAGCATGGAAAAGTTGCTGGGGAGAGCCCATTACTACTTCCTTGGTCAGATCAGTGTTGTAGCTTTTGAGGAAGAACAAAATTCACCAGAGAAAGCACTTTTCCTAACTGCCTCTAAATACAAAGGAGTGGAGGCTTCCAACAAAACACTGGGGCTGGGGAGTTTCCATGCTCCCCTGGAACCTAGTCTCTTCCCACCCTAACTGGTTTGGGTGAGGAAGATACCCTCACTTGCCAGCCTTGGACACACCCATTGCCCAAAAACCAGCGGTGGAGAGTCCACATGGGAGTTTCTTACGAGGGGTCTGAGAACCAGCCTCAGACTGCTTTCAATATAATTAGAAATATTATTAAACGTCTTTATAAATTTGCAAAGCTCCTTTCAATCATTTTGCTTAACCTTACCTTATCCCCATGAGGTTAGAAGATTAATTAACAACTCAAATTTATAGTGGAGAAAAAAGCAAATAAACTTGACCTACACAAGATCTTCAGTAAGATACCAGAGCTGGGGGGATAAGGTCTCATCTAGATTCTAATTGTGGTTTCAAGGCCGTGGATCCCCTAAGATCTGAGGAAGTAACTGAGATTCTTTTTAAAAGATGATTTTGCAGCCCTTGTCATTTTATAGAACCTATGTGCTCATTGTCTCAAAAAACACATACCCTATTTCAACATAGTCCCAATGGCTAAGCAATAGAAATAACTACTTTATTAGGTGGTTACATAAAGGAGTGATTTGTTATTACTTTTCACTTCACTTTATGTTATTTTTATGAGTGTAATTTGAGTACACATTGGGTAAATTCATAAAACATGATAAAATAGGTAGCAATTGAAATAAGCATATGCATCTTAAGACAGCTCAATTGAAGGTCTTCAGATTTGATTAATCTTCATCATAACCAGGGTTCTACCTTCATAGATGAGAAGTTCTAGATTCACAATATTACTCCAGTGTCAGATTTCAGTCTGCAGTGAGGTTCTCATGTTAACTAACAGATACATAAACTGGTAAGAATTACCCATTTTCCATAAACATGAAATTCCATTGAGTGTGAAGGCACCCAAACCTCAGTTGTAGGGAATACCCTCCAGTTTTTGCAAAATATGTGAAAAACCCTATAAAGCTAAGAACTGGGCAGCACCAGCCACTCTGAATACCAGATGGGAGCTGCTTCCAGATGAGGATGAAATGTAATCCCAATGCTGAGTCAAAGATTCTGGTGCTGTAGTAGCAACAGCCAGGCACTTGGGCAACACCAAGGAACTCAGTCAGGCTCTCCTATGCACTCATCCACAGAGGTTTTACTATCTCTATTTTACAGAGGAGGAGCTGAGGCTGGAGGAATGAAGTAAACTGTTTCAAGTATCACAGCTGGGTAGTAATGTTGAGAATCAGAATCTGAACTCTGGGCTTCAACATTCAAAGCCTGTGCTCTTTCCATTAAACTGTACTTCCTTTTGAGCTGGGTGGGGGTGGGAGACATACAACCTCTAAAATCTAGTTTCCTCATTTATAAAGCAAAAAGAAGGACTCATATAATTTATCAGGTTTCTGACCACTATTTGAAAATTTTCAAATGGTAGTGTTGGGCCCCATACTTCCCATCCAGACATCACCAAAATGCTGGCTTATTTCCAAAACATCTGAGTGGTTCAGGCGCATTCTAGATGTGAGCACAGGCTTGTCCTTCCAGCTTACCTCAGCCTAATAAACCCAAACCTGCATAGAGTGCTCCAGTCAAGGCTTCAAATCTCCAGACTGATTGGCTTATGTATCAATCAGTTTAGGCTGCATCATAAACCACTCCCCAATTTAGATGGCTTAAAACAACAACCATTTATTTAATTCATGATTTTGGCAGTTTAGCAGTTTTGTCTGGGCTCAGGTGGGTAATTCTTCTGGTCTCAGCCAGAATCTTGACTAGGCTTGCTCATGCATCTGTAGAGTATTGGCCAGGGCAGGCTGGTTTATGATGGCCTCATCTGTGACACCTAAGATGACTAGGTTTCTCCACATGCTTTCTTCTCCCAGCCAACTATGCCCAAGCTTTTCACATAGCAGCCAAAGGTTCTAAGAACACAAGGGTAGAAGGCCTTGGGTTGGAACTCACAAATCACTTCCACCACATTCTTTTGGCCAAAGCAAATTACAAGGTCAGCCAGCATTGAAAGGGTAGTTAAAAAGGACTCCTAATGAAGGCACAACAGCAAAGTACTGTGGTCAGTTTTGCAGCTTACCAGAATGCACCAGAATCAACTTGGAGGGTGATGCAAAGTGGAGAGAGAAGGTAAAAGGATAGACCCAGTTTCTGAAAGGCTGTTACTATAACTCTTCCCATGGCTAGCCTCTCATCTTTCAAGTCTTACCTCTTTAGAAAGGATTTTCTTGATCAACTCTACTGTTCCACTACTCATCCTATTACAGTGTTTATTTTCCTCTAGCTCATATCACTCCCTAAATTATTTTGATCTTGTTTATTATCTGGATAATAATGGAATGTTATTCCATTCCATTATGGAATGTAAGTTCTTGTCTATCTTGCTCGTTCTATGTATCCTGTACTCTGATAGTACCTGGTATATATTAAGTACTTAGTATTTATTGAACAAATGAATAAATGAAATGAATGAATGAATGAGTGAGTGAGTTAGTGAGTGATAGCATCCTAAGCATTATATGTTGGTCCTCAGCCTGAGAGCCACCACTTGAGCCAGTATGCTAATGCTTTGGTCCACCAAAGAAAATGATTAATGTAGTAAGCTTCTTTATAAATGTAAGTAATGCCCAGTTTACTTCCCAGAAAATTAAGTATCAAAAACCTGGAAATAACTCGTTTGCCTTTTTTTTCTCCTCATTGTTTGATTAAATTAATCTCTTTCATGGGTTGTCACTATAAGGCAACATTTTCACCTCTCCCTCCCCCACTACTAAATTCTAAATTATTGAAAAATATTGTATATGCAAGCCTTGATTACATTATCTTGAATTTCTACACATACATTTTAATGTAATTTGCATTCCTAAATATGTACAGGCTCAGCATGAATTGGCTTAGGAATGCTGGGTATTTGGGTGCATATTATTAAAGTGGATATGGCATAATTAAATTAAATCTAGCAGAAGCATAATAATCAGATATGTAAGAGCAACTGCTTTGTCTATCCTGCCACCCATTAAAAAATCAAGAGCTAATATCATCCCTTTTCAGGATGATTTACAAATTTTGAGATAAAAGGAGTATTTATAAATATTTTCAGTTTATATTTATTTTCAGTGTTTATAAATATTTCTTGGCATTTCATTCTAGGGGGAATGTTATAAACTGATTAAACTAGGGATTTTCTTGAACCAATGAAAAATCATGCTCGTTGTGGTTTTTTTTTTTTTTTTTTTTTTTTTTTTAAAGAGATGTGGGGGCACCTGGGTGTCTCAGTCAGTTAAGCATCCAACTTTGGCTCAGGTTATGATCTCATGGTTTGTGAGTTTGAGCCCTGTGTGGGGCTCTCTGCTGACAGCTCAGAGCCCAGAGCCTGCTTCAGATTCTGTGTCTCCCTCTCTCTGCCCCTTCCCCAGTCACACTCTGTCTCTCTCTCTCAAAAATAAATAAAAATTCAGGGCGCCTGGGTGGCGCAGTCGGTTAAGCGTCCGACTTCAGCCAGGTCACGATCTCGCGGTCTGTGAGTTCGAGCCCCGCGTCAGACTCTGGGCTGATGGCTCAGAGCCTGGAGCCTGTTTCCGATTCTGTGTCTCCCTCTCTCTCTGCCCCTCCCCCGTTCATGCTCTGTCTCTCTCTGTCCCAAAAATAAATAAACGTTGAAAAAAAAATTTTTTTAAATAAATAAAAATTAAAAAAATTTTTTTAGTAAAAAAAATAGATGTGTGTTTAAATAATAAAATTTCTCTTAGCATAATGCCTGGGACATACTATATTTCAACCTATCTAAGACACCGTCAATTATAAGATACTTTATTTTGTGTTCTACTGAGAAAGAAAATACACTGCCAATATAAATTATATGATGCCATTGATAGTAAGAAGTGTCTGATTAAAGTGGGGGGCACATCTGAGAATCAGTAAAATATGACTATAGGTGCTCAGTAAATATTTGAATAAGGGATAGATGGTGTCAGTCTGTTTTAGCCACTGTAACAAAAATACCATAGTCTGGGTGGCTTATAAACAATGGAAATATATTTCTCACAGTTCTCGAAGCTTGAAGTCTGATATCAATGTGTCAGCATGGTTAGATAGGGCCCTCTATCCAGTTTATGGACTTCTTGTTGTATCCTCATGTAACAGAACTTGAGCTTGCTCTCTGGGGCCTCTTTTATAAAGACACTAATCCCATTCATGAAGGCTCTGCCAGTCACCTTCCAAAGGCCCCACCTCCTAATACCATCATCTTGGATATTAGGTTTCAACATATGAATTTTGAAGGGACACAAATATGCAGACTGCAGCAGATGATGGATGGATGGATGGATGGATGGATGGGTGGATGGATGGATATTTAACTCTTTGAGAGCAAGTACCCATCAAAGTAACTTGTGTGATACTTTCACACCGAGCTTAGTAAATGTTTAGTAAATGCAACAGCATTAAAGGTAGGTTAATTTAAAGACAAATAAAAGAGAACTGAAATGCTGAGTAAGTCATGTGAGTGGAGGGGTATAGAAGGGGAAATTATAGAAAGCTTCAATTCCTTTAGTCCTTATGGGATCATTATATTGAAAGATGGGGAAAACTCCAGGATTCTTATCTTCTGATTCTTATTTGTTTATCTCCTTTAACAGTTCAAGTATAGTTCACCAGAATGACAGTTTTTTCCCCCAGAACTCTCTATTGCCAAATATGTATTTGAAAGCCAGATTCTGAAACTAGACTTTGAGAATTATGTCACAGAATCATAGTATGAGAACTATAAGGGACCATAATGCTTAAAATCTAGTTCCCCTGTTTTAGAGATTTATAAACTTACTCTTTCATTCATTCACTCATGCATTCAGTCCAGAAATATTTCCTAAATGACTGATATACAGTAGATACTGTGCTAAGTACAGAGGATTCAACACTGGGGGAGACAGAAAATTAAGCAAACAATTAAATGTATGGATGTATGCCATGATAGTTACCCACAGGTATTTTGGGTCTTGACTCATTTATAAGAAATACCTTCATTTTCTGTATTAATGGGATCAGATAAATGTGATTGGTAAATCATACCTTTGATTTATTTACTGATAGATGATTGATAAATCATACATTGCTACAATTTGCTCCTATCCAATTGACACTTAGGTTATTCTAGACATTTTGGACATCATTTGTTGTCTCAAGATTCCCTTATGATCATAAATTTCCAATGCCTTCTATTTTCTGCCAAATAAAAGAGGAACTTTGGCCTAGTATCCAGGACTGGTATAATATGGCCCCATCATATTCCTGCACATCTTAACTTTTGGATATTCTACTTCAGCCATACTGAAGTAATTACTGTTTCCTAAACACATCTTGAACATTTCTATCTCCGTTCCTTGCTCATGTTATTCCTCCAGCCTATGATGCCCTCTGTGCTGGTGAATCCTCTCCATCTTTTGTGAGACCTTTGTCATTTAAGTCCTCTTTCTTTTTTTTTTTTTTTTTTTTGCATTAATGCTTATTTATTTATTTATTTTTTTTTTTTTTTTTCTGAAATTTATTGACAAATTGGTTTCCATACAACACCCAGTGCTCATCCCAAAAGGTGCCCTCCTCAATACCCATCACCCACCCTCTCCTCCCTCCCACCCCCCATCAACCCTCAGTTTGTTCTCAGTTTTTAACAGTCTCTTATGCTTTGGCTCTCTCCCATTCTAACCTCTTTTTTTTTTTTTTCCTTCCCCTCCCCCATGGGTTCCTGGTAAGTTTCTCAGGATCCACATAAGAGTGAGACCATATGGTATCTGTCTTTCTCTGTATGGCTTATTTCACTTAGCATCACACTCTCCAGTTCCATCCACGTTGCTACAAAAGGCCATATTTCATTTTTTCTCATTGCCATGTAATATTCCATTGTGTATATAAACCACAATTTCTTTATCCATTCATCAGTTGATGGACATTTAGGCTCTTTCCATAATTTGGCTATTGTTGAGAGTGCTGCTATGAACATTGGGGTACAAGTGGCCCTATGCATCAGTGCTCCTGTATCCCTTGGATAAATTCCTAGCAGTGCTATTGCTGGGTCATAGGGTAGGTCTATTTTTAATTTTCTGAGGAACCTCCACACTGCTTTCCAGAGCGGCTGCACCAATTTGCATTCCCACCAACAGTGCAAGAGGGTTCCCGTTTCTTGACACCATGAAGGCAGAGTACTAAGTGCATGGGAATTGAATCAGGAGAACTCTGGTACCAGCTGCTTCACTTTGAGTGTCATTCCTTATACTGCTGTTGTGAAGATTAGGTAAGACGAAGCTTGTAAAACACTTATATACAATTTCTGTTATTCCATGCCTCTCGAATTCTTTTTGGTGTTGCTTTTATCCCACCTTTCACCTACTGTCATTGCTATTTACCTTTCTTCACAGCAGTATTGGTGGAAAGCTTATGTAGGGATGGTGTTTTTTGTTCATCTATGAATCACCTATAATACTTAACACACTACTACTATATATAGCACTTTTCAATTAAGTTTTTGAAACAAAGAATAAATGAAGAATAGAAGAGATAAATGGATGAATGGGTATATGATTTAGTGAGGTTCAGCACTGGTGGCATTCGTATTTAGTTATGTCCACAAGGCAGACTAACTTACAACAAGGGTGTGATTCCCAAATAAGTTGGCAATATTTCTGGAGCAAATGTACATATAAAGGAACTACTCACATTTCTTCCTTAAATGTCCTTTCCTCTTTGGGAAGGAGCAGATTCTTGTATGTCAACCTAGTCAAGGTTTTTTTTTTTTTTTTTAATGTTTATTTTTGAGAGAGACAGAGACAGAGTGTGAGCAGGGGAGGGGCAGAGAGAGAGAGAGAGAGAGAGGGAGACACAGTATCTGAAGTAGGCTCCAGGCTCTGAGCTATCAGCACAGAGCCTGACGCAGGGCTTGAACTCACAAACTGTGAGATCATGACCTGAGCCAAAGTCAGATGCTTAACCGGCTGAGCCATCCAGATGCCCCTAGGCTTTTTTTTTTAAAGTCTATTTATTTTGCGAAAGAGAGAGAGAGAGAGATGGAAGCAGAGAGCAAGAGAGAATCCCAAGCAGGCTCCACACTGTCAGCACAGAGCCTGACATGGGATTTGATCTCACAAACTATGAGATCATGACCTCAGCTGAGATCAAGAGTCAGACGCTTAACCAACGGAGGTTAAGGTTAGTTAGGCACTCTTAGTTGAGGCTTTTTAAAGACAGAAGAGTTACGTCCTAAAAAGACACTTTGGAAAGTGTCTTCATTTCTCATTTGTGGGCCTAATTTCTTTTAATGCTCCATGTGGTTTCTGAGGAGAACATCTGGGAGGTTAAGATGAAGCCTAAGGAATGGGGCAACAAGGGACAGGTCAGCTCTTAGATGTTCTAGACTGAGCATTTCAATTAATGTTACAACCTAGAGAGAAGCAGAAGCTAGGCTGGCCTCCTTCATTTTGCTTTAGAAAGAATTAGCCTGAAGTTCACTTCTATAAAAAGACTTGCACTGTTGGTGGGAATGCAAACTGGTGCAGCCGCTCTGGAAAACAGTGTGGAGGTTCCTCAAAAAAACTAAAAATAGAACTACCCTATGACCCAGCCATAGCACTGCTAGGAATTACCCAAGGGATACAGGAGTGCTGATGCATAGGGGCACTTGTACCCGAATGTTTCTAGCAGCACTTTCAATAATAGCCAAATTATGGAAAGAGCCCAAATGTCCATCAACTGATGAATGGATAAAGAAGTTGTGGTTTATATATACAATGGAATACTACTTGGCAATGAGAAAGAATGAAATATGACCATTTGTAGCAACGTGCATAGAACTGGAGAGTATTATGCTAAGTGAAATAAGTCAGGCAGAGAAAGACAGTTACCATGTTTTCACTCATATGTGGATCCTGAGAAACTTAACAGAGACCATGGGGGAAGAGAGGAGGGAAAAAGGTTACAAACAGAGAGGGAGGGAGGCAAACCATAAGAGACTCTTAAATACAGAGAACAAACTGAGGGTTAATGGCGGGGGGTGGGGGAGAGGGGAAAATGGGCGATGGGCATGAGGAGGGCACTGGTTGGGATGAGCACTGGGTGTTGTATGGAAACCAATTTGACAATAAGTTATATATTTTTAAAAAAAGACTTAGTCTCAGCAGGAGCTAGAGGTGTCTTGTTTTACTCACTCGGCCTCATAAACATTAGGAGGCTGCATGTCCAATTCTACCAAATTGTACAAACTGTCTTATAAAATAAGTACATACTGTTAACATCGAAGCATACTTTTTCAAAATAATGAGCTATGTAGTTCTATAGGTGGGATTCATCTGTCCTCCACAAAGCCACATGCCCATGATGCCTTTCCACATGCAAGGAACAGTCCCCACATTTTAAAATTATATTTGTGAACTCTATATGGCACCCACTCTTCAGGTTTATGGTTGAAATAACATTTGAAATAGTGCCTTAAACAGTGTGGGCATTTCATAGATATTTTTTGAATGTATGTTAAATGAAATAAAGTTTGGTTTGAAAAACATTTTGTAGGATATGTTTGTGACTGTCAATAATACTGTTTGTTCCTTTTCTCTCCAGAAAGCATTATACTACTTCTTAAAGGCAGCAAAGGCTGGGAGTGCAAATGCCATGGCATTTATAGGAAAGGTACATGCTTCATCTTGATCAGTACTTTTCATTTCTTAAAAACCTAAGAAACTAATGGTACCAGCTAATTGAACCCAGTATAGCATGACAGATGTCTTTCATGGAAGCAGCTGGCCAGGGCATTCCACTACAGACTGAGGATAGTATTCTTGAGGTGACAGTTTGAGAAAAAGCCCCATACAACAGCAGCCTTTGTCTGAGGCACCAAAAACAGCCTTGAAAGTGCACCTGGCTCAGGGTTCCTGGGCAGAGACCCCTACCACCACCATGACCCCCTACTCTGGCATGTAACAAGAGATCTGGGCGAACTGAACATCTAACTGGTATAGCCACCCCCCCCTCCCCCCCCCACCCCCCCACCCCCCCCACCCCCCCACCCCCCCCACCCCCCCACCGCCTCCCGTGAGATGCCTCCTTCCTACACCCTGGAAATGAGAACCAGCTCAAAGCTGACCAAAGTCCATCCTGGGGCCAACTATCAAGGGAGGGCCCTCGGCTGCTGAGCAACTTTTGTGGACAGTTCCTCTAAAGAAGAACATTTTTTTCTCTCCTTCAAAGACCATTCATCCCCCCAAGTGCTGCCCTTGGCTCCCTACGGCCAATTTGCATTAGTAACCATGGGGACAAATGCTCCTTTTCCAGAAGTGCTACATACTAATTTAGATGGAAGGAAACAGTGAAAAAGACACAAAATAGGGTCCATTTCTCTGCCCTTAGGCCAGGTCTCTCCAGAATGTGTGTTGTAGGTTGCTTCCTCAGTTTTTTCTTTGATTAAAATTGAGGTGAAATCAACGTAAAATCAACAATTTTAAACTGTATATTCAGTGGCATTCACTGCATTTCACAATGTTGGCCAACTATCACTTCTATGTAGTTCTAAAACATTTTAATCACCCACAAATTCCTCAGTTTTTTTTTACATCCTCTTGTTTGTTTCTGTAGATGTATTTAGAGGGGAACGCTGCAGCCCCACAAAATAACGCAACTGCCTTCAAATACTTTTCCATGGCAGCCAGTAAGGTATGTACTCAGCCCATTTCTGTAAGCACTTTAAAACACTTGGCTTTTATTACATGCAGACTCATGCAGAAGAGTTGATTTCAAAGCCCCATGCCCAAGTAATGAGCCTGGGAGTTTCATGTCTTGGAGAAGAATATCATTGACCATAAAATGTGGAGTTGGGATAGGGGGAGACACATCTTGTTTTCTCAGTAAACGAAAAATGGCAATGACATGCTTCTCCAGCATGAGGGCAAACAAAAGCTCAGCTTTCTGTCCCCCAGTAGGTAAGGCCACCTAGCTCAGGAAACAGGAAATAAAAGAGGACAGAGGAAGGGAAAACTCAAACAATATCTGCAGTAAGTTCAGGACAAGGACAAATAAGAAATGCCTAGTTTTTTCCAGTTTAGTCTTACTCAAAGGCCAGAAATCTCCCTGGCCCAGGCAGATCATCAGATAGGTGACCAGGACAAGATGGTTGAGACACAACTCTGGAGGCAGAATCCATGGTTTAAATGCCAGCCCTGCAGCATACTGCCTGTGTGACCATGGGCAAGTTACTTAACTTCTCTGTGCCTCAATTTTCCCAAATGTAAAATGGGAATATAAGAAGATTTGCCTCATATTGTTGTTGCCAGGATCTAATGAGTTTATGTTTATATGCCTTTTATTGCAAAGTACTTAAAGCAGTGCCTGGCTTACAGTAGATGCAGTGGGTCAGCTTATCTTCTGCAGTCTGGGGCCAGTTAGGTAGAGTGAACTTCAAAGCATATCCAAAGCTGAATTAATTGGATCTATGAAGGAATATAGAAATGGAATAATATGGCTCCTGCCACTAAAATTTGTGTCTTGATTCCGGGGCTCAGTGACGCTAGCATCTGTCTGATAAACTTAGTAGACTACTCTGACTTCCTTTAGTGCATTAAGAACATCCTCATTGTAACACCCATGTGCCTAATGCTGGGAAATGGCCTTGATAAACTTTCTAACCCTGCACAGCAGGAAGGATTTCATTGTCTCACAATGCCTTACTGCAACACTGGGAGTGAAGATGTGCTCAAACTGGGGAATACTTTCAACTGTACTCAGTTTTTAAAAGCCCACATGCTGCTTTAGGAGCCTATTTATAAGTGACTAGCACCTTGGAGCTGCTGCTATTGTGTTGTAAATTACTGAGAAGGCTGGTACTCCTCTCCTCTCCTCTCCCTTGTAATTTATATGAAATTTTTGCTCAGCAAGAAAGTGATCTGGATGGAGTACCATTAGATTAGGATGACAAGGGAAAACTGGCTGAAAAAGAGGTGGGGTTAAGTAACAGAGGAAGATCTCTTGTAATCTGGCAAATAACACTGATTTGTCAGCCCAAAGAATAACGCCAGGAAGTTGGGTGTGTAAATTAACCCGGCTTCCAAGCTATTCAGGGCAGGAATCTGAGCTACTTGTGTTCTAAATCTGAGCTGTCTTTCTTTACAGATAAATCTAAAATTATATTTAGGTAATTATTCTGAATGGCATCAGGTGGACATGACCATATATTCCTTTATCATCACCTGGTTGATGGTTTATTAGATTTCTCACTCGGGGTCACTACCAAAGTAAAAGGTTTTTTGTCTTTCTATCTTCCACTTTCTGCATACCCATACTCTTACTATATATAATATTAAGATAAGATATAACATTAAGATTATATATATATGTATGTGTATATATATATATGTATATATATATTTATGTATATATATATATATATATATATATATATGGTTTTTAATTTGCTTTTAAGTCTTCAGATCAGGATACAAAGCTACAGTCTTTATGACTTCTTTTATCTTATTTTCTCAGAAACATGAGCAGTTATCCTGTTGGGTCCATATTGGACCATATTCTTCTGGTTTTCTCTTTCACAGATCAGTCCCATCCCTATCACTTCTGTCATTCTGACTCCCTCCCTAAAATCCCCCATTTTGAATCCAACCCATTTCCCAGAGGAGAGCTCAATCCTCTCTCCTCTCTCCTTCCACAAAACCACCTCTATCCACCTTGGCTTATATAATTTTTCTCTTTTCTGCACTTGCCCTGCATTCACTCTCTGTACTGCTGGAATTTTACTGCTTCTACCTTATGCCTTCTCTCCTATTATCTGAAGGCCATGTCTCCTCAACTAGAGGAGGATAGTGGTCTTAGTACATAGAAGTTCATTACATATTTGACAATAAATGACCATCTGCTTTCTAAGTTCATGTCACTTAACCTAAGCAAGAGCAATGAGCCCTAAAGTGGAAGTTGTTCATGGGGGGATTGCCTACACATATGTTTTATTTGGCCCAAAAAGTGTTTCAAAAATTAGGAAGTTTTACATGGTGACGGTTGGTAGCTACACCTGTGAGCACAGCGCAATGTATAAAGTTGTCGAATCACTATCCTGTACACCTGAAACTAATGTAACATCGTGTGTCAACTATATTGAAGTAAAAAAACAAACCAGGAAATTACATATACAAATTTGAACATCCAGCTTTTCTTGGAAATGGGAAGAGCTGACCATATGAGGCTGCCACTCCATGTGACAACAGTTGCCTGGGGCAGTTTCTTGAGTGGTGCTACTGCCTTTAAACAGGGCAGGAACTCTCTGATTTGCCTCAGTCTCTGTCAGTCTATCACCAGATTGATGTACTACTTACATTACCTGAATGGCTCCTGGAGGGATCTAAGTGGGACACTCCTGACCTGAAAATTATAAACAAGTAGTCTGGTCCATAAATAGTTGGTGAGCCAAAGGTTAGAAACCTTACCCTCTTCTCTCCCTTCCTCCTTCTCTATTCTCATTTCCCTTCTCTTCTATTTTGCTCAACACCTGAATGAAGACAGACTCACTGTTAGAAGACAGACTCACCAGACTTTACCACATCCATCACACAAGGCCTTACCACCCCCAGACCAGACTTTCCCAAGAGTTCTAGGACAACAAGTAGATACATAGTAAGGGGACAGGCAAGAAGAAGAGAGCAGTTGTATACCACCGGTTTTAAATATAGCTGGACCATCCTTAAGAATTCTTGGAATAGCTGGCCCTTTGATATGCATAGGCTCAAACTTTGGAGTTTCAAAATAATTTTTGAACTATGCCTTCTCTAGTTACGTGCTATTCCTGTAACAGTGAGAGGGACTCTGGCTGCATCCACAATAACTACATTTAGGTGGTAAGAAGAATCTGGAGAGTTTTCTATCAAAACTTGAGTCCTGAGGAAATACTATAAACCTGTAAAACAAACCTATATGTCTACTGAATGACAGTCGAGTGGTCAAATGTGCCTCTTTACTCAGTCACTAGCAGGTGAAATACATGATGGGAGACAAAAAGAAAAGTGGGCTTCCTGGTTGGGGAAGTCACTTTCAAGGTTCACACTTCATCCAGGATTGATATGCAAAGTACTGATGTATTTGAACATGTGCTAAATTCTAAACATGCTAAATAAATACTCCATTCCATAGGCTCTTTAGAATACTAATCAGAAAAAGAAATGTTAGTTAATTTAGCATCAAATGGAAAAGAAAACACTGATGATGTTATAAGCAATCAGATTTAAATAAAGAAACATATATTAACAACACCTTACCATCCAGAATCGCTAGATCGAAATTCAAAGAATCTCTAAAATGTCACTTGGCCATTTATGTCAACCTCCTTTGACCAAAGCAGGTAACAAGTGTCTGGATAGACTTCTCTCTTCTGGAAAATTCCTACACATCCTTCAAGACCAAACTCAAATGTCAACCACCTCTGACAACTCAATCCCCTCAGTCTCTACCCTCATCTAGGCAGTTGAGTCCCCCTTCTAGGTGTCCACAAGACTCCTGATCTGTTTCTAGTACAGGACTTACCACTTTTGACGTGACTATTTTAAGAGGCGCTACTCAGTGGATCAGAGCCCACTAGCCTGTGAACTCTCTAAGACAGGGATCATTGTTTTGTCACCTCTCAACTTTCACCTCCTACGTCTGTCCAATGCCTATTATGGAGTCACTCACAAAGCTAGCGCTAAATAAATGCTGAATGAAAGAATGGAGAAAAGATTTGGCTTTTGTTTCCCTCTTTTCTCGTCAGAGGGGGTTATGAAGGCATGAAAGGAGAAACTAGAGAGAGACAGAATAATTTACCAACTGTCTCATTAACCTGCCTTGATTAAACCTCTACTGGGTGCATTTTAAATATTTAGAATGATTTTTCCATAATTTACCTTATCATGAATTCTTCTGGGACTTTACTTGGATTTTTAAAACTGTTCCAGGGCAATGCAATTGGTCTTCATGGGCTCGGTCTTCTTTACTTTTATGGGAAAGGAGTTCCTGTGGTAAGTTAAATAATTTCATTATCTTTTCAACATATTTCTAGCAATTTATGGGGTAAAATTCATGATTGTTGATTAATTTAAAAGAATTAGTGTCTAATACCTAGTTTGCCAAACTATCGTATTTGATGATAGAAATAAAATAATCCAGTGGAATATTTGCCAAAGAGACATAGAACAAATTTGTGACAAGAATAATGACCATATTTATATCTTAGAATTATAGATTCTAAGTAACCTTAGAAATTATATAATTCCTGAAGACTTTTTCTGACAGAGAAATTTATCTTTTTTGTTATCCTCCTCACTTTTGGGTGACCTTTCCCCAATATCTAAAAAAAAAAAATACTGTCAGTGTAGGAAAAGACATAATTTACAGTGAAAATGAGATAATTATTTCCTAATAGAGTATAATATAATTATTAAATAAAGTCTATAATGCTTCTGATACTATTTTAATTAGCCTAAATCACATAAGGCACTATCTATACTCTTTAAAAAAAAGAAGGCAATTGTTACCATGGAGTTATACAATACACCTTTGAGTAATAAAGTGTAATTATCTTGCAGAATTATGCTGAAGCACTTAAATACTTTCAGAAAGCTGCAGAGAAAGGATGGCCCAACGCACAGTTTCAGTTAGGCTTCATGTACTACTGTAAGTGCTACAAATATAGCTACTGTGCCAAGACTGACAAGTGCAT
This sequence comes from Prionailurus bengalensis, assembly GCF_016509475.1. NCBI lineage: Eukaryota > Metazoa > Chordata > Mammalia > Carnivora > Felidae > Prionailurus > Prionailurus bengalensis. The sequence goes on along the minus strand of NC_057354.1, from coordinate 39,384,993 downwards.
TATTTTTTTTTAATTTTATTTAAATCCAAGTTAGTTAACATATAGTGTAATAATGGTTTCAGGAGTAGAATTTAGTGATACATCACTTACATATAACACCTGGTGCTCACCACAAGTGCCCTCCTTAATGCCCATCACCCAGTAAGCCCATCCCCCTCCCCACACCTCTCCTCCAGGAAACCCTCAGTTTGTTCTCTGTATTTAAGAGTTTCTTATGGTTTGCCTCTTTCTCTCTTTTTATCTTATTTTTCCTTCCCTTCCCCTCTGTTCATCTATTGTGTTTCTTAAACTCCACATTAGTGAAATCGTATGATATTTATCTTTGTCTGACTGACTTATTTCACTTAGCATAATACATTCTAGTTCCATCCACGCTGTTACAAATGGCAAGATTTCATTCTTTTCGATTGCTGAGTAATATTCCATTGTTGGTGTGTGTATATACCACATCTTTTTTATACATTCACCAATCAATGGACTTTTGAGCTCTTTCCATAATTTGGCTATTGTTGATAGCACTGCTCTAAACATTGGGGTGCATGTGCCCCTTTGAATCAGCTATTTGTATCCTTTGGATAAATACCTAGTAGTGCGATTGCTAGGTCCTAGGGAAGCTCTATTTTTAATTTTTTGAGGAACGTCCATACTATTTTTCCAGAATAGCGGCACTGTTCACATTCCCACCAGCAGTGCAAAAGTGTTCCCCTTTCTCCACATCCTCGCCAACATCTGTCATTTCCTGAGTTGTTAATTTTAGCCATTCTGATAAGTGTGAGGTAGTATCTCATTGTGGTTTTGATTTGTATTTCCCTGATAATAAGCAGTGTTGAACATCTTTTCATGTGTCTGTTAGCCAACTGGATGTCTTCTTTGGAAAAGTGTCTATTCATGTCTTCTGCCCATTTCTTCACTGGATTGTGTTTTGGGTGCTGAGTTTGGTAAGTCCTTTATAGATTTTGGATACTAACCCTTATCCAATATGTCATTGCAAATATTTTCTCCCATTATGTCGGTTGCCTTTTAGTTTTGCTGATTGTTTCCTTCACCGTGCAGAAGGTTTTTATCTTGATGAGGTCCCAATAGTTCATTTTTGCTCTTGTTTCCCTTGCCTCTGGAGACATGTCTAATAAGAAGTTGCTGTAGCCAAGATCAAAGAGGTTGTTTTCTGTTCTCTCCTCTAGGATTTTGGTGGTTTCCTGTCTTCCATTTAGGTCTTTCATCCATTTTTGAGTTTATTTTTGTGTACGGTGTAAGAAAGTGGTCCAGATTCATTCTTCTGCATGTTGCTATCCAGTTTTCCCAACACCATTTGCTGAAGAAACTGTCTTTTTTCCATTGGATATTCTTTCCTGCTTTGTCGAAGATTAGTTGGCCATATATTTGTGGGTCCATTTCTGGGTTCTCTGTTCTGTTCCACTGATCTATGTAATTGTTTTTGTGCCAGTACCATACTATGTTGATGATTATAGCTTGCTAATACAGCTTGAAGTCCAGAATTGTGAGGCCTTTAGCTTTGGTTTTCTTTAGCTTTGGTTTTCTTTTTCAACATTACTTTGGCTCTTCGGGGTCTTTCCTGGATCCATATGACAAATGCATTGTTAAGTCTACTCCTTTTTTAACAAAAATCAAATTGCTAGAGTGATTGATTTAGATAGATGTTGAGGCAGCAATCTGAGAAGGAATTTGAAGACTGAAGGAAAAGATACCAGTTGAGGAAGGAGGCAAAAGGTATAGTCAGGAAGCTCACTTTTGAAAAGGTTGAGTTTGAGGTGCCTTGTGATGTCCAGTGGATACCCCAAAACAGGTATGAAACTCACAAGAAAGGTCAAACTTGAAGAGAAAGATTTGAGAGGCATCAACATATAGGAGTTAATTAAAAGTAGCTGAGACTGCAAATGGAAACGAAAACATGAGAAGAACAGTGGGCCATGGTCAGAAATCTGGTGGTCCTCACTGTTGTATTGAAAAGATTGGCAAAGAAAGAGTGAAGACTCTGTGGGGACTGTGAAGACACAAAAAGACTGAAAAAGCATGATCAGAGGAATGGGGGGAAAAAGTGATCTTAAGGAAGCCATGGGATAGAACTGTCAAGAAAGAATAAATGAATGAGCCCTTCTGTGAAATGTAATGAGAAGCCTGCTTCTTCAAAACAAAACAAAACAAACAAAAAATAAGAAAGGTCTGAGAATCTATGGGCCTTGTCAATATAGAGAATGTTTATGTGGTCATTGGACTGGTTGGTATAGAAACCAGACACAATGTGTTGAGGTATGAATGGAAGGTGAGAAAGTAGATAAGTAAAAATATTCTTGGAAGTTGTGTGCCTTTAAATGGAGGAAGAAGGATGGAATGGTAGCATGAGAGAGACCAAGAACCAAGAGGGAATTCTTTTTAAGATGATGGGACACCTGGGTATAATTTCTGACAAAAAAAAGAGCCAGCCAATTATTGGAGATAATTAATGTGTTATGGAAGTTATGAGATAATTGATGAAGAGGTTCTGGAAAAAATAGGGTGGCATTAGGATCTGACTGCACCCAGGTAGGTGGAGGTCTCATTAGCCTTAATAAAGAGGAGGAACTTCTCACCCTCAAAGACTGGAGAGATGGAGGAAAGGATATTGCAGATGTAAATCTGGAAGGAAGGACAGAGAAGCAAGTGAGAAAAGACAATGCAAGAATTTCCTCAATGAGCTAGGAGGTACCAAGTTGTCTTCTGAGAGGGAAGGTAGAGTGATTGGGGTAGGAGGTCTTAGGAAGCCATGAAACTTTGTAATACTCTGTGGGGACTGAGAGAGGGAGTGCCCAAGACAAGTACCAAGAGATCTGAACATACCTGAGTATCCCCATAAGTCCTTCCTTTCAGAGGTAGAGCTAGGGTAGCAGCAGACTGCAACATCCGCTGACATTTTCTTTAGTAGCCCAAGGAGATGGCCTGTTTTGTACTTGTCTTGGGTAGTTGCCTAAGATGGCCTTGTTCTTCTGGCTCATTACAAGTTGCAGGCCCAGGATCCATCAGATAACTCAAGCTTCTAAAATAAGAGAAATAGTAATGGCTAATGTTTATTAAGTCTTTATGTGCATTTACTCATTTAGTCCTATCAGCACATCTAGGGGGTATCCTACAGTTTATAGATGAGCAAACTAAGCCATATTAAGGTCCAAGAGCTTGCCCAAGATCACGCGGTTAGTGGAACTGGTAATTCAAGCCCAAGTGATCTGCCTCCAGAGCCTTTGCTCTTAGTGGCACCGCTTCTAAAGGTTATGAAATGTTAACAGCTGGAAGACAATTTAGGGACCATCTAGTGAAAGCCTCTCCTTTTGAAAATAAAGGGCCTAGAAGTGCCCAACTCACAAAGGAATAATGAAAGAGCCAGGATATGAATCCCAGCTGCTGAGAGTATGCTGATTTTTCTATCCTAGTCCCAAATGCCTCTCCTTGCTCCAAGCATGAGTTGAATCTGAGTTGAGCCTCCTGGAGCTGGGATTTGCCTGCTCCAAAATCCATAGTTATGACAGGGAGGCACTACACTGGTCTTCTGGTGTGGAAGGACAAGGATGGTGAGCCACATCCTGGTTGTTGTCCCTGGTACTCAGAGACCACACTTAGTTTACTTTTATTAATCTTAGGTATGTTGTATTGAAGAGATATCTTCATGAGACTAAAGAGTCCTTCTTCAGATTTCTGAATGGATCAAGAACATAAATTTCCTTATTCTTACTTATAATCAAACTCAGCTTTTCCCCCCTACAAATAGTGGATCTGTAACAGCTTGACTTTTGTTGGCTATGGATTGGTTGGTTCTTATTTAAAACAGAAGGCATCACTATGGCCATTATATTCATAGATTATAATATAAAAATTAACACAAATGAGGGGTGGCTCAAAATAATTTTAATTTTCAGCTGGCTCTGGAGTATGGAAGGATTATAAACTTGCCTTCAAATATTTTTACTTGGCATCTCAGAGTGGGCAGCCCCTCGCCATTTATTATCTGGCCGAGATGTACGCAACAGGAACAGGAGTGTTAAGATCGTGCAGAACTGCTGTGGAGGTAAATAATGGGATGTTTTTAAAGTATTTTTCATTTATCACACAGAGGAGGTGAAACTGTCCTTAAGTTGTTGGTGTCTATGATTTTATAGATATTACCTCTCCCAGTTGACAGCGTGAACACTGACTTTTGCCAGGGAGGAAAAGCAGTGATGAAACTCAGGCTGGGAAAGGGAAGAAGAGAAATGATCCCTCCTCTCTTGCATTTGGCTTTTCATCAGGTTCAGAGCTCACCTCAGAATTCAGTTAAGGAGCTCTGTCTCAGCCTTCACTCAAATGGCCGGGGCAACTGGACACTTCAGTGGGATTGAGAGTTGTGGGTAATGAAAGTCTTGATTTAGCCCAGAAAATGCAGCCCACTGCTTCCCGGAAAGCAGGGCCCTTAGGTTTTTGAGGATTTGGATGACAGCTGAGAAGGTGAATTCTTTCAGCCTGAGCCAGTGATGTACTTTTCAAAAGAAAGCTTTTAGGACTTTAATGTCCTTCATTGATTTATTAAACACTTCCACTGCACCAATATGAATACCTCCATGTTGCAATCTGGCCCCTCTGAAACTCATTTCAAAAGCTGCCAGCTAATAATCTATCTTTAGATTTGCTCCTTTGCCAACTTCCTAATGAATTATGTATGGCTAGCCTCTTTTGGTTACATAAGGGCTATTCAGCTAAGTTGACGTTTGTCCCCACAGAGCTCTGCACACCTCCCTCGTGGTTATGTCACCTACACCCTCAGGCACTGTCTTCCCTTCATTCTCTCCTTTCCACATCAGCTGTGGCCTTATCACTCACCCTTGCAGTGTAGCAGTGCCCAGAAAAGTCCTTTTTTTAAAAAAAGAAGTCGATGTATTCTTGTCCTGCCAAATAGCCTCTAAGTCAGGAAAGTTTATTACACAAATTTAAAATAAGCCTCCGGAAGTTTCAGCTCAAGACCAAAAAATACACACTTGTAATCTCTGTGCCTATGAAAGGTATTATGTCTTCACCCTAAATAATTTTCAAAAAAGCCATGCTTTAAACCTGAAATCCTTGCCTGACCAGCCAGCAGGAGCTGAAGATTGACTTCATTCATCATTTACCTGGGATGACGTATATTGGCTAACTAGTCTGCTTGATTTCTTTTTCCATATACAGCTTTATAAAGGTGTCTGTGAACTAGGCCACTGGGCTGAGAAATTCCTGACAGCATACTTTGCCTATAAGGATGGTGATATAGATTCTTCTCTTGTTCAGTATGCACTGCTTGCAGAAATGGGGTATGAAGTAGCTCAAAGCAATTCAGCATTCATTTTGGAATCTAGTAAGATAAGTTAAAATTCTCTGCAATTCCCCAATCATACATATGCATAAATGACTTTACTACACGGGTATTTTAAGCCTTCCTAATGAAATTTCTCCTTTTTTTAGAAAAGGTTAAAATTCTTGAAAAAGAGAAGATGTATCCAATGGCACTTCTCCTATGGAATCGAGCTGCCATTCAAGGTATAGAACCTAGATAAAAATAAGCACGTACCTGGTCTCTGTCCACTATTAGTCATCGATTCGCTTCAGCCGAGTTCTCGGGTGTATAAGCAAGATATCAAGAAGGTGGTTATTTCCAACTGTACCAATGTTAGGGTCAGTCTTTGGTTGACAGGTCATTTCCAGGAATTTCTTTGTTATTCTCAAGGTCCCTGGTTTAGTAAACAAATGTTAGGGTCAGTCTTTGATTGACAGGTCATTTCCAGGAATTTCTTTGTTATTCTCAAGGTCCTGGTTTAGTAAACAATAGAAATTTTTCTATGGCTCTGTCTCCATGGCACCAGAACAATTGTTTGAAATATGACAATTTTACTCAGGAAACCAGTTTTGTTGTTCTGGCTTCAGTCACACATTTGCTGAGTTTTTTTCTGAGTAGTGACCTATGTCTCAATGAATTTGTAGGTAAAATTACTTATGGATTTAAGACTCATTTGATGTCTCTTTTGAAGTGCCACATTGATGATTACTACCAACTTCACACCTTTATTATAACTATTAACATGTTAGCATCAGAAAACAAAACAGAACAAAACCCAGAGTCAAATATCATGATCCTCTCCCTATTCCCGGGGTTCCCATGCTCCGCTTACAGGATTCACATGTGATAAGGAAAGTGTAATAGCACTGGTGGGAAAGCATTGGCAGGTGGCATTATTAAAAGCAAACAGATGCTGCAAAGCTCTATCTGCATTTGAATATGTGAGGAAGTCTCATGCAATAAAAGAGAAATTTTACTTCCAATTAAGTTGCTTAAAATTGTCTCATGCTGAGGTCAAATCACCTCTTTTCTGTAAGAAGTAAATGGTATGAAAAAATTCTCAACTGATATTAATATGAGGCAGAGGGGAAAAGTTATGGGGGGTGCCTTCTCAGATCTAGCTGAGCAGGTGATCCAGCAGCAAGCCATCCATGCAACTTTAGTGAGAAATTCCCTAAAGAAGAAAAGTGTATGTTTTCTAAAATGCAATAAAGACCTTGTTTGGTGTAGGGAAACAACACCAGCAATCTCTCAGCTGTAGCAAATCAGCTCAATTGCAACAAATACAGGCCTGTTCCAAGCCAGGAAATGTGTGGAAATTGCACCAAGGAAAAGAGACGTTGAAAATGAGGGGACATTAATATTAAACAGAATTCTCCAATATAAAAAAAAAAGTCAGGCTGCTAAAATTAACTATGTGTCACAAGAGAGGTCAGGCATGAGTGTCTCTGGAGATGAGGCTGCTGTACCTCACTTGAGGTTAGGAAATCTAATAATGAACATTTCTGATCAGCACTGGTGGTGCAGTGTGTGCAGAGAACGCTGAACCATCAGGACCCAGTCACCACGCTGTGACTGTGAAATTCAAGGAGGAATCCTCCCCACTGTCAAGTGACCCCCTGAGAGCCTGTCAGGGTCACTATATTCCCCCAGTCAGCCCCCCAGTTAGGGTGGAGCCGAATCCTCTGGAGAACCTGCCTATTCACTGCCTTCCTTCTCAGAGATTTTAGAGGTCCTGCCTACCCCTTCTAAAGCTTGAAAACACATAGAAGTCCTGTCCGTTTGTGGTTATAGCCCAGAAAGAATCTCAGGGTCAAAGGAGGGCAGCTTTGGGCAAAATTAGAAATGAAGTGGGTTTCTCATTAGGGCTTCAAGGGACTTTTGCCTCTCTGGGTCCATCCAATCCCTTCTCTTGGGTAGCATTTCTATAAGGACTTGCCCCCAGATACCTGTACATTTTTTAAAGTTTATTTATTTATTTTGAAGGGGGCGTGGACAGAGGGTGGGGGAGAGAATCCAAAGCAGGCTCCGCACTGACAGTGGAGCTTAAACTCATGAGATCATGACCTGAGCCTCTTGAAATCGAGAGTCAGATGCTTAACCAACTGAGCCACCAAGGCACCCCTCATCTACCTGTATATTTTGAAGCACCTGGGAAGCAAAGCCTATTAACTAATGTCTTCGGCAGCTTAAGAATTTTATAATGATACCTCTACTCAGAACTAAAGATGGGTCATGGTATTACATTAGAATCCAATAGAGGATTCTAGAAGATTAAGAGAACTTCAGTATCCAAAGGAATCAATTGCAAAGGATTTTAGGCATTGCAGTAGGCCAAATATGGAGAAAATTTGGGATGGAGGAGTCCTATAGCCCTTAAGTATACACCTGAGAACACACTGCACAGGGTGCTTTCTCCTTTTCCATGAAAGTCTAGACTGTACTAGAGGGGTTAGCCACACCTGAGATGGATGTCCTAGTTAGCATTCCCTCATCTTTTCAATCAACATTTTCTTAGTGAATGGAAACATGGATCCCCAAAGGTCATCACTAAGTTGTGGTCTTCAAAAGATTGAAGTCTCATATCTTAAAAGTCACGTGAATTTTTTTCTACTCCTGATTATATCCAAATTTGTTGGAAAGTAAGATTCTAAATTATATAACATTTGGAGAAAGCATTTTCTAAAAAGTTTCCTACCATGTTTGTCCATTCATTCCATAAATATTTGTCAAGTATCATTCTAGGTCTGGGACTATAATCAGTGATCAAGACCTTCAAAGTTCTTGTCCTCATAAGAGAGAGAGAGAAAATAAATTCATGAAGGAGAGAGAGAGACTAAACAAATAAAATAACAGCGATATATGCTGTGAAGAAAATAAACCATGGAGGTGAGATAGATAACTCCCAGAGTGGGGGCTGAGGCAATGCTTTAGACACAGTAGTCAGAGAAGGCCTCTAGGAGGGAAATGACATTTGCAGTGAGGTCTGAATAATGAGAAACCAGACACGTGAAGAGTCAGAGGAAGTCCAAACGTGCCAGGCAGACAGGCATGGAGAATCTTAATGCAGAGGTCCTGAAGCAAGAATGAGCTTGATGTTTTGAAGGAGTATTAGGAAAATTAAGAAAGCTAGAGCATGTTGGGAAAGTAACGTGATGAGGCTAGTCAGGGAGGCAGAAAAGGCAGATGAAGCACAACTTGTAGGTCAGCTAGGAAGTCTGGATATTATTCCAAGTGCAAAGTGAAGCACTTTGGGGGTTAACACAAGGGAATAATATGATTTGACTTTATATTAAAAAAAAACCATCCTGGCTGTTGTATGGAGAATATATTGGAAAGTGGAAATAAAAGAACAGTTTGGAAGATATTGTAGTATTCCAGGCTTCAACTAGGTGGTGGAGGAGACAGCAAGAAACAGGTGTGTTTGAGAGTAGAACCAACAGGACCTGCTAATGGATTCTATAAATGGAAGGGAGGGGAAAACAATTAGGAATAACTAATTTAAATTTGTGCCTGAACAGTGATGCTAGCACTGTGATTGGGAAGAAACTGATTATTTGGGTTGGTTTGGTTTGGTTTGAGGGAGGGAGGTAGCAGCGTGTTAGGAATCTCCACTGAATATTTTGGGATCCAAGCAGAGAAGTCAAAGAGGTGATTAGAAGAGTCGGGCGCTTGGGGGAAAGACAGGACTGTAGATAAAATTCAGGAAGAGTAAACATCAAGAGAGGCATGGCACTAATTGAGATCACCTAGAAAAAGAGTTGAGATAGAGGAGGGTGGGAGAGAAAGAAGAGAAAAGAAGGAAGAGAAGAAAGGAGAAGAAGGATTTAACTAATAAATCCTTGATATTCCAACATTTAGAAGCTGGGTGGAGGAGGAGTCAGGCAAGTGTCTAAAGAGGAGAGGCTGGGGGCACCTGGGTGGCTCAGTCAGTTGAGCATCTGACTTCGGCTCAGGTCATGATCTCACAGTTCGTGAGTTCGAGCCCCGTGTCGGGCTCTGTGCTGACAGCTCGGAGCCTGGAGCCTGCTTCGGATTCTGTGTCTCTGTCTCTCTCTGCCCCTCCCCAGCTTGTGCTCTGTCTCTCAAAAATGAATAAATGTTAAAAAAAATTTTTTTTTAAATAGGAGAGCCTGATGAGGCAGGAGAGAAACCCAAAGAATGAGATGTCACTGGTGTCAAGAGAGGAAAGTTCTTGGGCAGATAGGTCCAATGAGATGAGGACAGGGAAGTGGCCAATGGGTTTGGCTGCATGGAGGTTACCAACCACTTTAAAAGTGGCAGTTCCATGGAGAGGGGCAGAAGCCAGATTGGAGTGGGTTAAGAGTATGTGGGAGGTGCAGCTTTGGAGACATTGAGTATAGAACACACTTTGGAAAGGCTGAGTGTGAAGGGAACAGAGAAATGGGGAGTAGTTAAAAGGATACACCATGGGATAAAGAAAGGATTTGTTTTCATTCATAGAAGATACCAAAGTGTGTTTAAATGACTGACAGGACTAATCTAGGAAAGAGGGAGACATGGGTGATGCAGGAGAACACAGCCTCAGGGGTGAAGTTTGAGAACTGGAGGGGTGGGATCTAGTTTTTCAAGAGTTGACCTACCTTCACAAAATGAACTTAAAAGGTAAAATTCATAATTTTTATTCTTTAGGAATGAACATTTGTACTATACCATGGGAGTTATCCTGCAAGGAAGACAGCTAACAATGAGCATTATAATTTATATCCATAAGTTATAGCTAATCTTGATTCTAGGATATTGAGTCTTTTGTTTTTCTTTTTCTATGTATATTATCATCAAGTTGAGTTACTAGGAACTGTATGTGAATCATTGGAGTTCTTTTTCTTCTCTTTCTAATATTTCTATCAGGCAATGCATTTGCTAGAGTAAAAATTGGAGATTACCATTACTATGGCTACGGGACTAAGAAGGACTATCAAACAGCAGCCACACATTACAGCATTGCAGCCGACAAATACCACAGCGCTCAAGCCATGTTTAATCTGGCCTATATGTATGAACATGGCTTAGGTATCGCAAAGGTAATTGTGTTGGTAATAATCCAAACCTAGTAATGGCGGCTGAATGGGAAGGGAACATTTGTAAATGTTTTTAAATTCATTGATGTCATCAGTGTAGAGGAAGCAAGGAAAAGACAACATTTGCTGAGTCCCTCCCCCCATACCAACACATAGTACTTACCCTAATGTGAACCCTATGAGGAGGAAATTATGTTCTCCATTTATGCCCAAAGACATAACCAGCAAGTTGAAATAAATCTAGTCTCGGCTAATTAGATTCATAACTTCACACTTTTCTCAGCTATACTAGTGGGTCCTGCCTCCACTCCCTTACACCCCAGGCCTTTTTCCATTAAAATTTCCATTGACTCTCAAGCTTTCAGTAAACAAGGAAAGAGTGGGACTGAGGTCAGAGCTGGATACCAAGGTGACATTAATCCAGAAATGTCTTATAAATCACCCACTATGTACATGACACAGTGCTGAGCACTCTGGAGAATCCTAAAAAAATGGATCTCCGTCCTTCAAAGGCTATACTTAACTTGAGGATATAAGGCATATTTATTAAGAAAGAGAACTAACACTACAAGGAGATACTGGGTAAATCCCTTGGTAAGTGTAATTAAAGAAGATGGCATTGGGTTCTGACTCAGTGAGAAAGGTGTATTAAATATCAATAATGAAAATAATAGCCAGGCATTGGTGTGTTATATATACTATGCCATTTAAATCACACAACCACTCAATAAATGAGAGAAGTCCTATCAGTGTCATCATTGCATGCATCAGGAAACCAAAGTGCAGAGAGGTTAAGTCACCGACCAAATTTGCAGAACTCATTAGTGGGGGAGTCAGAATTTGAATCCAGGCCTGTCTGACCCTATGGTTTTGAAAGAGTGGGCCCTGCACTGAGTCATTCTTACTATTCGAGTATATATTTTGTATCAGTATCTATACTTCTGGCTGCATTTTGAGAGCCAAATAATGAAGGGGTTATCTGCTTTTCTATGCTTTCTTCTTTCTTCCAATTGTGCTAGTAGTTGAGAATTATTGGTGGGGAATTTCCTATCTGACTGCTAATTGTGCACTGTGCAACAACCAACGGCTTCATATTCAAGCACCAACAATCCAGATCCCTGCCTTCCTGAGCTCTCCCTGTGACCTGCTTTTTGACTGATCACTTTCCATCAGCCCCAGAACCCTAAGCAGTAGAAAGACTGTCAAATCCAAATCCAGTCTGTTTTTCCCATCCTTAGCAGGTACAGGCTTCCTGTGTTTATAAAATGAGATCAAATAGCTAAATCAGAAGATTCTTCGGATGTCATTTAGCCACACCCCACTGCCTTTTAACCATCATCCACATCTGTAAAACAGAACAATGATACCTCCCCTCCCCAGGCTTTGAAATAAAAAATAAGCCTTTGTGAAGGGGCTTTGTAGTCAGCATATGGAATAACTGTTAGTTAGATCAGAAGAGAATTTGCGTGACTGCTAAGTAAAGTTTCAGTAAGATTAAAGCTTTTATTCATCATTCCTCATGCAAAATGTAACAGTAAAGGTGAAAGGAGCACTGTGTGTATCACGGATAAAAATGACCCCACTCTATGGGTTAACTTCAAATTAGCTCACCTGTCCTGTGTGATTTAAGGACTTGGTCCCCATGACAGCCTTATCCTCACCACAACGAGACCATTTTGCCTTAACAGCCTGGGGGCAAGGATGACACAGGGTCAACTGTGCACCAGAGAGGACACTGCCTACCAGAGCCCAGATGGCCCACTGTATCAGAAGGTCTGGTTTTCTTCCTTGGAGTCACCGCTAGCCTCTCTCCCAGTCACTTTCTTCACTATGTCAAGCAGCAGCTGTCAAGACATACATTTCATACATTTAGAAGAAACTTTGTAATTTGTCTCTGGACACATTTCTGTTCCTTCCTATCCAGGTCCTGTTAAATCACAGGTAGTTAGTTCATTTTGATCCTTTCTCACAGTCACAGGTGTATTTTTTCCTACAGAAAGTCTCTACACATAAAAAATTGTAAACAAAAAATAAGAAACAGAGCTGAACTTAGATCCGGACAGAGGAATTTTAGGTTTAGTTGGTGAGGAGCCATTTCTCTTTTGTCTTTATTAATTTCTTCTGTTTTGCAATTCGAAAAATAATAACCAAGTACCCAGGGGCAAACTTTATTAATCTTGCCATCTCATAGTCAAATTAACAAGGAGATACCACCTTTTCTAATCCTTAAAATGAATATTCTGATAATTAAAAAGCTGAAGCTTGTTCGAGCGATGGTTAATGAAAGCAAAGCAATTAGAACAGACTTTCACAGCATTTAAGTCATCAAGTAATTAAGCATTTCTTCAGCAGGGCACTTCACAATCCTCTTTATTAGTTAGTCCTCATGCAAACCAGCAGGAAAGATAAGTATAATATCATTACCAGGATTTCTCTGAGAACCGAAAAAGGTTTGTAAACCAAAACTCTCTGGGAGAAGGAAGTGAGGTATAAATCAACCTGTGGTAAATCAGTATAAAAATATGGGTCATTGTTGTCCTCATCTGTCTTTAGGAAAGGGCATCAGGACTGGGTGATGTAGGTGACTTAATCCTAATAGCTTCACTGAGAAGCATCTCATTACCCAATTTATGACTTCGAATTAAGTTCAGTGAGCTCCTTGACTTAAACTGTGGGCCAAGACTGGCTGCACCATTGTTGTGGGAATATAAAATAATGCCTGAGGAAGAACTGGGAGAGGACCTGAACTAATTTAGAAACATAAGCACTCAGCTCACAAGTTGTTATGCAACTATGTCTCAATTTACAGAAGTACTTCAGAAATTTAACCATGAACAAAATGATTTGCCCATCCCCTCCTGCCCATTCCTTCTGTCTGTATCCTGGTTCAGGCCCGCATTTCTGTTCATTCAGGCTTGTTGTAAAGGCTCCTCAGTCGTCTTCCATTCTACTGTTCTTCCTTTAAATCTGCTCAGAGAAAGCTGTGTCTGCCAAAGATATATAATCTCCAATTCACGGGGAGGACTTGTTGCTGACATGTGTCTTCTAGTCAGAGACTACATTTCCCAGCTCCCTTTCATCCTTGTGACTAGTTCTTACCAATGGGACAGAAATAAAAATGAAGGGTGTCATTTCTGGGCTAAGGCGGCTAAGAAGTAGATGGAGCTTCTCCTTAGTCTCTTTCCCCTTCCATTTGTTAAATGCAGAACTTATAGAGGCTCTAAGGGATGGCAGAATCACATAGTAGAAGGAGGGTGGGTCTCTCAGTTACCAACCAGGAATACGCCTGTTGAAATTTGGGGGTTGGGTGATGGCCACTGGGGAGGGCACCTATTCGAATGAGCACTGGGTGTTGTATGGAAAGCAACTTGACAATAAATTTCATATTAAAAAAAAAGAAATTTGGGGGTTTATTTGTTACAGGTGTTAGCATTACCTTAGTTAATACATAATCCATCTAACAGAGCAGTACCATGTTATTTTTTATAAAATACAACTCTGATACTGTTTCTCCTCCACCTCACTCCTCCAAAAACCATGCACACACAGAGAAAAAAAATACAAGCAAACAAACAAAAATAAAATGATCTTATTGACTTTGTATTGCTTAATGAAGTCCAGACTTCTTAGTCTGCCATTCAAACCTACCTTGACATAACCTACCTACTCCCCTATGTATGTTCTAGGGTACTTTTCCTTCCCTCCCAACTAGAGACCTTGAACTTAACCCTCCTGACTTTCGATCATGTCACCCCATTTGCTAGAATGATCTTCTCCCAGAGTTTTGACCATTAAAGACCCCTGAGTTTTTCAAAGAATAGTTCCATTATCATCTCCTCCATGAACCCTTCAATGAGCCCCCAGATTTGAAAGATATCTGCATCTGCTTCTTTTTTTTTTTTTTTTCAACGTTTATTTATTTTTGGGACAGAGAGAGACAGAGCATGAACGGGGGAGGGGCAGAGAGAGAGGGAGACACAGAATCGGAAACAGGCTCCAGGCTCTGAGCCATCAGCCCAGAGCCTGACGCGGGGCTCGAACTCACGGACCGTGAGATCGTGACCTGGCTGAAGTCAGACGCTTAACCGACTGCGCCACCCAGGCGCCCCTGCATCTGCTTCTAAACTACCATGGCACTGTGACTTGCTTTTCTTCACTTATTTATTAGCTCAAATATTTTCATGTGCTTATTTTGTGTCGGGAAGCAATGTGCTTCATTCTAGGGATATAAGAACAAGACAACCTTCAAAGAGCTCATAGCCTACTATGGAAGAGATATGTCCATAGCTATAGTGAAAGCCTAAAAAGGCACTAGTGGATGCTCACACAAATAAAGTAGTGTGAAAATGTTAAAGAGGGAACAGTGAATTCAGGTGGAAGGATCAGTACTGCCAGGTCTTGTTCTAAAATGATTTTATAACATGGACTATAAGAAACGCATGACAAATTTCTTTAATGGAAGAAAGCAGGTATGTTTTAAGATAAGGACTAAGAAATCTATCCTAAATTAAGACAAAAGGAGGGGAGGAAGTAGCCTTTGCAGATGAGTTTCCAGTATATATAGTTAGACCTACCAGATAACACATTTTTGGGATCCTACAAAGAAAACAAAACCACATCTACTGAATAAATTATAAATAAACATATCAAAAATAAGAGTAATTATGACACGAGGTATTTTCACTTCTCATTTGTCTGGTCTGACCACTTATAGAGTGTTAGAGCTGAAGCTTTAAACACCAGAATAGAATTATTTTCTGGAAAGGACAAGTTCAAGTTAGGTATTTAAAATGGCCTTCTCAGAAATATGACAGGACAAAACACACACCTCTTTAAAATGGCCATAACTCCTCTTGAAATAAATGGCTTATTACCTAATAAAATAATCAGAAATGTGCAAAATAGTTATGTGTGGATAACTTTATTTATTACAGGAAAAAAATCCTACAAGCAAACAAACAAACTGCTTCAAAATAGAAGACATGCTCTATAAACTATCACATGGTAGTACACCACTGTAGTATGTATTTTATGGCCCAGTGACTAAGTGAGCAGGCTAGAAGTAGACCATCTGGATGTGAATGTCAGTTCTGCCACTTACAAGTGACATGAATTTAGGTAACTGACTTAAACTCTCTGTGCCTCAGTTTCTTCATCTTTATAGTAGAGTTAATATCATCTGCCCTATGTAATTGTCATGAGGTTAAAATAAATGATGGTGGTAACTGGCACGCAATATGAGTATTTAATAAGCATTAGCCATTATTATGAAATACTATGCAACTATTAAAAATAAAAATATTATAGACTAAAGCAATATCTTAGGTCACAGTATGTTGTTTGAAATATATTGTTAGATTGAGAAAGCGGAAGACAAAATATTGTGCAAGTTGAAAAATTCCTAAAAGTATGTATATTTGAATATATATATATACATATACATATACATATATATATATGCTGGAAGGATGTGTATAAAATATTACCAGGACTTATCTATGTACAGTGAAATTGTAGGTGGGTTTTTAATACTTTTTTCAGCTCTATGTTTTCAAAGTTTTCTCCCATTAGTATATGGTATATTTATAGTTAGAAAACAAGAATAAACTATTCAAAAAATCTACCTCTGTCCTGGTATAAGAAGTTTTTGATGTCACCCAAAGATTCAGGGCTAGCAAACTCCTGCATCGTGTATATGAACAATTTTCATAAACCAGCTACTTTATTCCTGGAGAATTCTGTATTTTTGAATTATAAGAAGCTATTTTGAACATATGAACATTGGGCAATATTTTGGCAAACCTGATATTTTACTTGGAAACACATTATTTAACAAGAGACTGCAGATCGGTTTACATAATCTCCTCAATCATTGAATTTAAAGCAAAATAAGCTCAAATGGATCACAGGAAAGTTAAATGTAAGTGGATTGGGTATGCAATGGACTTATTTAATGAACCCTGGCCATCATCAAAACACTTTTGAAAGGGAATTTTTTGTATGAATGACTTGGATTTCTTCCTAATAAGGATCAAAGAACAAGGAGCCTTTTCTAGAATCAGCTAATAAAATCTCTTTTATATGGGTTGCCCTAATTAACCAGTGGGTTCAGGAATTTCTTTCTCTGGGAATTTTTAAGAAAGACTTTCATGTCCCACCCCACCCCCACTGAGAATTGTGAGGCCCCTGGGTAAGGAGGGCGCTTATCCCACCTTAATGGTGCTTCTTGCTATTTTTTATTTCAAACTAAGCAACTGAATTGTGATGTTTGTGCCTGAAGAAATAAATTAATAACTATTGCCTGCTTCAAATAAGAATGAATGCTTGAGACATTGACAAATGCTTTTGTTCTCTGAATGCCCTATTAAAGTCAATATGCCTTTCATGTGTGGGGGTGACACAGCCTTTATAATCTGCAGGGTGCTTTCAAAAGAACACCCACTGAATTTGTTGGAATTAGAGACACAAATTAGAGTTTTTACAACATCCATTTTCTCTGTTGCCAGGAAGATTTGTTCAGAACAGTCTCTTGCATTTTAAGTTTTTAGCAAGAACATTCCTCTTTCTCCAACCAATCAATTTACAAGACCACAAAGCTTTGGGAAAAATTTAAGAAATAACAACCAGAACACAGCTGAGACAATACCACCCAAAACATGGGTTTAGCAGGGGCCGCAGGGATTCACAACTACTGCACTCTGTGTAATGGAGGTTTGGAAGACAGGGAGGACAAAGAGATGCAAGATAAACACAGTTTGTGAAAATCTCTTTTCTTATCCTTTTGAAACGAATCCAGAGGCACCCAGTAAAGTACAATAATGGGACTGGCCCAAGGCACTTCAACCTTTAGAACAACACTACTTAGCTTTTTCACTACTCTGTTTGGGAAATCAAGCAAAAGTAAAGCAAACAAATAAAAACAAGCCACAAGTAGGTGAAAATTAAAGAAAAGAAATTTACCTGCCATGGCATAATTTAATGGCGGGGAAAGATCCCTAAAAATATAGTATGTAATTTGAGGAATCAAAATTCCAGCCTGAGAAGTAAAAAGTTCATTCATTCATTCTATAAGTATTATCAGAGAGAAGCTATGTACTTGGCATTCCATTAGGCACTGGCAATTGAGGGGTAGTCCAGGTCCTTGAGGACAAGGACAGATGACCAAGCAAATTCTGTAACTTCAGGTATGAAAAGTACTATAAAGAAAACTAGG
The DNA here is from genome assembly GCF_016509475.1 of Prionailurus bengalensis. Taxonomy (NCBI): domain Eukaryota; kingdom Metazoa; phylum Chordata; class Mammalia; order Carnivora; family Felidae; genus Prionailurus; species Prionailurus bengalensis. Next base: position 39,367,409 of record NC_057354.1, on the reverse strand, counting down.
AATTTTAAATGCTTGTTAGTATCTGTATTGTTATTTGTTTGGGGGAGCTGGACTGTTGGCATCTCGTGTTCTACTTCTTTAACTGGAATCGTATCTAAGGTCTGGCCCTGCAGTATCCAAGAAAGCTTTTTGTGTTCGTTTTCTATGTGTTAGTTTCTATGTTATAGCCATAATAAACTACCACAAATTTAGAGGCTTAAAACAACTCACATTAATTATTTAATTTAACTTTTATTTATGAGAGAGAGAGAGTGCACAAGTAGGGGAGAGGGGCAGGAAGAGAGAGAGAATCTTAAGCAGGCTCCACGCTGAGCACAGAGCCCAATGCAGGGCTTCATCTCACGAACCATGAGATCATGACCTGAGCCGAAAGCAAGTCGGTCACTTAACCGACTGAGCCACACAGGCACCCCACAACCACATTTATTATCTCATGATTTCTGGTTCAAAAGTCTGGGTGAGCTTGACCCATCCTGTGTAGTTTCACAGGCTAAAGTCAGTCTGTGTTCCTTACTGGGAGCTTTGGGGAAGAATCACTTCTAGGCTCACTCAGGTTGTTGGGCATATTCAGTTTCTTGTGCTGTAGGACTGAGGGTCCCATTTCCTCGCTGACTGCCCACATTCCTTCTCATTCTTTCCACGTGGCCCTCCAGCAAGTAAGTTGAGCCCTTCCCAAATCTAGAAGCTACAACTTGTACTTCTGCCATATCTGACTTTCTCTCCTGACCTCAGCCCTGAGAAAACTGTGTTTATGTGATAATATGTAGTATACCCAGATGTGATAATATGTAGTATGTGATAGTATGTAGTACACCCAGATAATCTAGGATAATCTATTTTAAGATCTCTAGGTTTAATGACATTTTCAAAGTCCCCTTTGCCATGTAACATAACATATTCATAGGTTCCAAGGATTAGGACATGACTGCCTTGCCAGGGATGGGGGAGGTGGTGGGCTACCAAAGATAAATAACAATATTTCAAGTGATGGCTTCCATTTAATTACCCCTAAGGAATCTGGACTTAATGAGTCAGGGCTATTCTTCTATTTCTAGGACATTCACTTGGCCAGGAGATTGTATGATATGGCTGCTCAAACAAGTCCAGATGCTCACATACCTGTTTTCTTTGCCCTCATGAAACTGGAAACTGTGCATTTGCTCCAAGATATCCTGTTTTTTAAAGTAAGTTTGTCTCAGATAGGCCCCAAATCTCTGAAAACTCCAACGAGCAGTTTTTGAATGGTGGGATGGAAGGAGATGACGGTTGTGTATGGAGGGGGAGGCTTGGATTTGTTTTGACAGAATGTCTCTTCCAGCAGTTTACGATGTGTTGGAAATGGATGAAATTGGACAACACCCTTGGACCATACTGGGATTTATTTGTGATTGGCCTAATTGTTGCTGTGCTGATCTTCTTGCTTAGAAATCGCTATGGGTAGAATCTGGACCACAGCAAAACCTGCTCATGGGAACAGTTCACTTCAAACTATCCTTGCTAAATAAAGAATTTCCTCATGAAACTCAAGAGTCTGCTGCATATTTCTCACACAGGCCTGTGGTGGAAAATGGACAAAGCTTGAGATCTGTCTTCAGAAACCATTTCAGACTTCCTTAGTTTGGGTGACCACTTGTGGGGGAGTGAGCTGCTGAAGACTGGTCACCTGAGGTTTCCTTACAAACTTGTTGTTTTGGTAATCTAGTCCCTAGTTAGGGATAATGGCCCCCATTTTCACATTGTTATAACAGCCTCTTCCCTCTCAAGAGGACAAATGTGTTTCTTGGCTCCTACAGACATACAGAGATACAGAGGAGGAGGAGTTGGGGAGGGCAGGAACACAGATCCCTCAGAAAATGAGAAAGATATAAATTTACAAATAGACCCTTCATCTCGGGGGAATGATCCCGTGAACCACATCATGAGCATGTGGCATGCCATGTAGGGGGACTGGATCACACTTCTCCCCAAGGGCCTTCTATCCAAGCTCCTTTAGCAGCTTGCAGTGAACAATGCCACCTGGGTCTGTCCAGTGTTGTACCCCTCTCTGCCATCCCTCACTAGAACCCTGCTCTCCCTTGGTCCCTGAAGACACCAGCCTCTGAGGACAGAGCTAAAAAGTCCAGTTCCCTGTTTCCCATGGCAGGAAGAGCAGGGACCTGGGGCTGGGAGCAGCATGGGCAAGAAGGGAGCAGGAGGCCCAGGACTTATGTCAAGGGCCAGGCTTGAATCTCAGCTCCACAACTCATTAGCCTCTCTGAGCCTCAGTCTCCTGATCTGCAAAATGGGAAGATCTTAGCTGGTATGAAGATTAAAGGGATAACCTATGTAAAGGGTCTGGTGTTCTAGAATGAACTCCACAAATGGTAACTTCTAATACTCTGTAAAACCTCATGGAAAATTGGTTGGAAGATGGGGACAGTGGAGTTGATAATAATCTGTGTGGGCTCAGTGCCCTGCAGTTAGTTCTTCAGCCAAAATCCTGGGTGTTTCGGTGGGAAAAGATCATGCTTGCCTACTTGGAAATCCACCCCCAGGACAGGAAAAGAGTTAGTTAATAATGTCAATCATAATCAGAAAGAAGAATGAAAAGGTGAGAGAACACTGAATGTGGGATCAAACAACATGGATTTAAGATCCAGCTCTGTCCCTTGGTAGCTCTATGTATGACTTTGGGCATAATTTCTCCAAATCTCAGTTTTTCCTCCATTAAGTGGGATTACGTCCTGCCTCACTGGAGAATTGTGAGGTTTACATAAGCCTGACTTCAAAAATGCTTTATAAACACTACACATACAAATACTAGCTACATCAGTTATTTGGCCATGAACTAATCCTGGCCTGAGATCCAAGTGTTTAGAATTTCCTGGACAGAATCCCTGACTAACTAGAGAGTTCAACTTCTGAAGGAACTTTTGTTTACAAACACGCAAAGAAGGAGCAGGCATCTAAACCTCCAGCTAGAGCCTAATGGACAAGACAGCAGTGAATTATATCCCACAGGTGTCTGCAATGCAAAGATGTCAGAGATGGGTATAAGGGCAAAGAGGGGAGTGTGGAAAACAAAATAGGGAAGTCCTGGCTCAAAGTCTAGAAGTGAGTTTCTTAAAGGAAACACTTATGAAAATAACTGCAGGCAGGGGAGACAGGGAGATTCTTTGTGGCTTGCCGTGTACAGTAGAACACTGTTAGAATTATAGAAGCAAAGACGGTATGAGCTCATAAATTTCCCATTTCAGCTAACCGTTCCAACTAAATGTGACAAAGGCTTTGAAAGTATGAGCAGCTTAGGGTGTTTGAATCATTCAAGTTCCATTTCTAAGCCTCCTCTCTGGAGCCTCTGCAGAGGCGCCCAGGTGCACGGATGGGCACCTGCTGTACCTGCTGTACCTGGGTGCTGTAGCTGGGTGATGACTGGCCAAGGGAGAAAGAGCCCCCGCCTGTCAGCCACTTCTACTTCCTGGTTACAACAATCCCACCGCCACCACGGGCATACAGAGCCCCTATTCCTTCTGCTTCTGATAGCTTTAGACAAAAACTGATGATAGACTACAAGGAAACTTTTTTTAAACTCAGTTTTCTTTGTAACTCCCTTTTCCCTCTACATTTCCTTCCCTGATTCTTTATTAAAGCAGAGTAAGTATTCAAGTCAGCAACTTTTTGTAGAGAGAGTAAGGGGCAGGAGAGAGAGAGAGAGAGAGAGAGAGAGAGAGAGAGAGAGCGAGAGCGCGCGAACAAGTGGGAGAGGGGCAGAGAGAGGTAGGGACAAGGGATCTGAAGCAAGTAGGCTCCTTGCTGACAGGAGAGCCCCATGTGGGGCTGGAATGCATGAACCATGAGATCATGACCTGAGCCAAAATCAGATGCTTAACCAACTGAGTCACCCAGGTGCCCCAAGTCAATAAATTTTTTAAAGGTCAAGTAAATAATATATATATATATTTTAGAGCAAGGGTCCACAGTCATTTTATGAGGAGTATGCTTTTAGAATTCTACACTTTTCCCCACATCCTAAGTGGTGGGTTTTATCAACTATGGCCATGAGTGGCTGGGAAAAAGAAGAGAAGAAAGTCCTGAGGGAAGCAGAGTCAGGTGGTACTGGCTTGCCACATTCCCTTCTCTGGGCATCCCAGGAAGCACAGAGAACAGGCTGTGGTGAGGCTGAAAAGAGGAAAAAGGAACTCTTACGGAATACTCGCATGTGCCACACTCTTGTGTTTTTCTCTTTCCTTTCCACTTTTCCTTTCTCTTTCTCTTTCCTTCATGATGAGGCTGGAGGTAGATTTAAGTAACTCTGTCTTGCACAGGAGGAAAACGAGGCTAGGAGAAGCTACGTAACTTGTTAAGATCATGTTACAACGTGGTCACATAATAATAAATAATGAAGCTAGAATTTGAGTCCAGATCTGACTCCAAAATACATTATTTCCCCTGTATTACTGTTGCAGTTATTTCTTGCTGCTTAACAAACTACTCAAAGCTTAGTGACTTAACCATCATTACATCTCAGGCATTTAAGCAGGGCATGGCTGTGTGATTGTTCCGTTCCACACGGCCTTGACGGAGCCACTTGTCAGTGTTCAGCCAAAGAACAGGCTGTTCTAGAGAGTCCGAGACAGTTTCACACACCTGGCACCTTGGTAAGGTGGCTGGAAGACCAGCCTTAACTATGAGGAGTGATCACAGTGCCTATATGTCATGATCTCTTCAACATGATGGACAGAGTCATGGGACTTTTTACATAGCAGCTCAGGACTCCCAGAAAGTATTCTCAGAGTCCCAGGCAGAAGCTGCAGGTTTCAACCCTCAGCAAGTCCTAGGATGTCACTTCTGCCACATTCTATTGGTCAAACATTAGACTTCATCTCTCATTGGGAGCACCAACAAAGAATTTGTAGCCATATTTAACCTACTACAAATATACTGTTGAAAAACCTACCAACAGGGACAAAAACCTATCAAGGATTATATAAATTCACTGAGACACTGAGCTACTTATCTTGGAGGACAGGATTGTCGGTGAAGTGGAATTCTTCTTCCATTTTGTAGATATGCCTGTGTCTGATTACTGCTTCAGAACGATGTATCACCCATTAGCAGAAAACGTTTAAAGGCAAAACCTTATATTTTAATACTAGCTGATGAATAATTTCTGTCTCAAAAAAGAAATGCAGGTGTAACCGAAGTGAATGGATTGGCAAATGCCAGGAATATGTTGAAAACAATGAATGCAGTAGGTACACTGTGGCTTGCCTGCTTCACTCAGCCTGGAATCCCTTGGTGAGGAGGGAATGTGGGAAATGGTCAGTTTCTGCTGGGTCCTCCCTTATGCCCAGTCTACCTGTTTCTGGCTCCTCCATGGTAAAGGGAGCACAGGTGGCAAGAGGTGTGGCTTAAGGACTAGGAAAAATTATACTAAACCTGCCCAGAAGCCATCCTGCAAAGGCGCCCACTGAGCATAGCAGTTCACCATGTCAGCTCCCATAGAGCACTTTTGTGGTTTTCTTGGGGACTCCCCTGCTGGGAATTTTCTTTGTTTGGGGTCGCCTGAAAGCAAAGCCTGAGACAAGGATTGGCGTCTAGATAGTTCATTTGGATGGTGATCCCAGGACTCAGAGTGAGGGAGTGAGAAGGATGAAAAGCCATAAAAAAGAGAATTATTGAAGTCACCGCTGTGGGCAGTAGGGGTTCTGTCCTACCAAGAGCTGAAAAGTGTACAAAATACCTCCTGGAACTGTCTGTCTAAAAGACAAGAGGCTGGGGCACTTGCTCACCAGCACCTCCTCTATCATTTGAGGGTTGCTCCAGAGGCTGAAATAACTACCCCTCACCCCTTCAGCTATTTCTCAGAGGCTTTGGGGAAATCTCTGAGATAGAACAAACACCTGTGCCTTCCCTTAGTGCTGGACACAAGTTAGCAGGAGTCTGAGGTTGCAGGGAAAGGCCCTCCGTAGCTGCAGCTGAAATCAGAGCTGAGCAGTAAAAGCCTCACAAGTGGGGCCTCCTGAACCCTAGACCTCTGCTCATCCATCAGCCCATCCAAAAGACTCTCTGGTGGGACTCTCTACCTGTGGTAGGCTGAATAATGGTCCCCCAATGCTACCCATGTCCTAATCTCTGGAACCTGTAAACATTACCTTCTATGTCAAAAACAGCACAAAACTTCGCAGAAGTGGTCACATTATAGATTGTTGAGATGGGGAGACTATCTTTGATTATCCAGGTGGACCTCAAAATGCAATCACAAGTATCCTTATAAGAGAGAGGCAGAGGGAGATTTGACACAGAAGAGGAGGAGGCAATGTGACCACAGAGGCAGATATTGGAGTTATATGGCCACAAGCCAAGAAATGCAACAGCCACCAGAAGCTGGAAGAGGCAAGGCATGGATTCTCCCCTAGAGCATATGGAGAGATGTGGTCTGGCCAACACCCTACTCTAACTTCAGACTTCAGACCTCCAGAACTGTGAGGGAATAAATACCTGTCATTTTAAGCCACCAATCTTGTGGCGATTTTTTAAAAAAATACTTTTTAACATTTATTTATTTTTGAGAGAGCACAGGAGGGCAGAGGAGGGGAAGAGAGAGAGACAGAGACAGGCTCCAGGATCCAGGAAGCAGGATCCAGGCTCCAAGCTGTCAGCACAGGGCCCGATGTGGGGCTTGAACTCACAAACCATGAGATCATGACCTGAGCAGAAGTCAGATGCTTAACCGACTGAGCCACCCAGGTGCCCCTCTTGCGGTGGTCCTAGGAGATGAATGCAGTACCCTCTCTCCAGGTGGCTCTAAGCTGGCTCCTTTCCTTGTGTGCTTCATTTGGTCCCTGAGGACCCTGAGGAGTACACATTCTTGCCCCTGCTCTCAGTGGAAATGCAGACAGCTCTGAGGACAGCCCATTATCAGAGGATACTTAAAAGTAGTCTCATGGTATTTCATACTAGCTTATGAATAGTTTCTGTCTCAAAAAGAAATGCAGGTGCCAGCGAAGTAAATAGATTGACCAATGTAAGGAGTATGTTGAAAGAACTGAATGCACTAAGTAGGCTGTGACCTACTTAGCAAGTGAGGAGTAAGGAGGAAAGGAATTCTCCTCTTGCTCTGTTGGTCTCATTCTCTCTCTCCCCTCAGACAGGTAGCCATGGCCTCTCCTCAGTAGGCATGTGTTACCCTTCAATCCACCATATCCCCTACACTCCAGGGGCCACAGATCAAGTTCTCCAAGTAGCTTCCCTAGAGCCCCTCTCTTTTTGTTAAAGAGGAGATTGGGAAATACAACAGCAATCATAAAACTCCTTGCAAGAAAAACTCCTTGCCTCCACTGTCCTCCTTCAGGCCTCAAATACCCCAGCCCTCACTCTCCACCATGGTGCAAATCCATCTAGGACAGGCAGCCCCTCGGTTTAGAAAATTAACTCCTTTCAACAACTCTCAGCCTGTGGGCCTCAGCACAAATATAGGCACCTATCTTATCACCTAGAAATCCCTATGTGACAATTTCATTACTGGGAAGTATGCTCAGAGCTGGGACAAGTGAACAGCTTGCTCCAGCCAGGAACTAATGCCATGACCCCCATTAAGTCATGTCTAACTGTGCCAGGAACTAATGCTGTGACTGCCATCAAGTCACATCCCCACTCAGGCTTTGCTAGTTTCTTTCTCAGGAAATTAAGAGGTTAGAGGAGTCTACAATTCCAAAGCCACAGCACTGTCAGTGATGTGCACATGTGCAACTTCAGAGCTAAGATGGACCCCCTACCTATGACAGATTAGACAGAAAAGACTCCTTTAGTTTGTAATAGGTTCATAAAAATAGTCTTTGCCAACTCTATACCTCAGCCACAAAAAAACAAAAAGAAAAAACCTGAGGCATCAGAAAGGGAATTTAACTTTTTAAAATAAAAGTTATCATTACAAAAGAAAGAAAGAAAGGAAGGAAGGAAGGAAGGAAGGAAGGAAGGGAAAGAAAGAAAGAAAGAAAGGAAGGAAGGAAGGAAGGAAGGAAGGAAGGAAGGAAGGAAGAAAGAAAGAAAGAAAGAAAGAAAGAAAGAAAGAAAGAAAGAAAGAAAAAGAAAGAAAGGAAAAGAAAATGTAGGATGAGTGGAGATATCAATCTTGGATTTCACATGAAATTTTGCTCCATATGGGGCTATAGGTTTTCCCACCATTTCTGTCTTCCCTTCATTCCTTACTCTGCCAGAATGAATTCTTTCCCCATGGAGTATTTTGCCTGAATATGATTAATATTAAAAAAAAACTATTCACCTCATGAAAAACTGTATCCTTTTCATAAGAAAAGGTACCAACCCATAGCAACAATAAATGTGTCATAATAACAATAGCTTGTTATTAACAAGAAAAAAGTAAAAACTAAAAATAGTGATTCCACTAGAACTAACTTGAGGAAAAATTCATGTGCTAAATACGCCATTTCCAGAAGCACAATATACCTGAAGTGTTTATAGTTCCCCAAATTCCTGTGCTCCAAAAGCATCTCTTCAGGGCCTTCTTCAGGGAAAACCCAAGCTAAATAATCTGTTGAAGAAGGAACTGTCACATCTTCCAGATAAGAATATTCTGGCTTGGAGAACAGATCAGCAGCTTGCCCAGGTTCACACTGCTGGTTAGGGGTAAACTCACAGCCAACCCCAAAGCCAGTGTTCTTTCTTCCATTTTATTCCTCCCATCATCCTACTTTATTATCTTATTGTCAAATATAGCTTTTAATATGACATCTATTACTTTTCACTTTTCCTATTAAAAATATTAAAGTAGACTTAAGTTAAAATTTACATAAGCTTCTTTTAAAAAATCCTTTAATCATGTTTTAAAAGCATCACAGTGCAAACCTTGCCAACATACACAAATCCAAAAGGCTATCATTAATCTTGCCATGTGACTCATGGACAACTCAAAATGGAATGTGAAATACTGATTGTGATCAATCAATTCTATTGACCAATACTATTGATTATTCTCTGAACTACACTGACTTTCCACACTATCTGATTTTCTCTCCCATTCCCCCCCCTCCCCCCCACTATGTAAGGTTTCTCCCTTTTCCAGATGGACAGTATCTGTCACAGATACCATCAGTGCCCCATCCGGGTCCCCTCAGCCCAGTTCTGAGATCACCCACGTCTTTCATGTACAGTCCCTGCCATCTATGGTTTCCTATCTCCAGCACCTGCATTCCTCTGTCTGAGTAGGCTCCCTGACTACAGGAGGATTCTTGACCACACAAAAGACAGGCCAGAAGTGCCAGGGAGCTATACCTCCCAGGAGCATCCCTTAACCGAGGAACAGGAATTCCCCAGTTTCTTTGCCCCTAGTAAGCTGATTTAGAGTCTCTCACAAGGTGTCCAGCAGGCTTGAACCCCAGCTGTCCACTGTAGTAACCTACTCATTTTTTATTGGCTTTCTCCCTTCCATTTTTCTACTCCCTCACCTTCCCACTCCCTTTCCAAATAAACTACTTGCCCTCAAATATTTGTCTCTGAGTGTGTGTTTTTTTTGGGAAACTTAAACAAAGAAAGAATCTAAGGAAAGATCGTGTTAAAAATACCAGAAGACAGAAATAATAACCAAGTTGGGAATAAAATCAGCATCTATTTAAATACCCACTAGATTATACACTCTGTGGGAGCAGGGACTGTTTATGATTTGTTCACCATTGTATCTTCAGCACCTAGCACCAGACCTGTACATAATTGGTCTCAAATACTTTTTAAATGAGTGAACGAACGAATTCATTAATAAACAAATGGGTGAGAATTCTTAGCTCTCTCCTAAGGTTCTTCAGACTTTAAGATAAGTTATCTAATTAGTGCCAAAGAAAGGACTGAGATTATAAAAGAGGAATCTAAACTAATGTAATAATTGAACAATCATCTGTAAGATTTTAATGAATGGAAACATACATCTTGCACTTCAATAAGATGTCAAAATATAGAGAGGTTAATTTTCCCTAAATAATCCTTAAATTATATAAATACCATCAGAATGCTTTTAACCTATATAAGTTACTTCTAAAGTTTATAAGGAAAAATAAACATAGATGCATAGTAAGGACAGTTACAGAAAAGGGGAGAGAATGAGGGAGAAATAGCTACATTAGCCAATAAAATATAAAGGTATGACAATTAAGCCATTTGAATAAGATAGAACAGAATAGAGCATCCACAAATGACTCAAATACATAAAGTGACAATTCAAATCAGTGAAATCAATTCAAATGATAGGTTATTAAGAACTGCATGCGGGGCGCCTGGGTGGCGCAGTCGGTTAAGCGTCCGACTTCAGCCAGGTCACGATCTCGCGGTCCGGGAGTTCGAGCCCCACGTCAGGCTCTGGGCTGATGGCTCAGAGCCTGGAGCCTGTTTCCGATTCTGTGTCTCCCTCTCTCTCTGCCCCTCCCCCGTTCATGCTCTGTCTCTCTCTGTCCCAAAAATAAACAAACGTTGAAAAAAAAAATTAAAAAAAAAAAAAAAAAAAAAAAAAAAAAAAAAAAAGAACTGCATGCAATGTAAAGTAGCCTGTAGAGTGCGAGGGACTCAAATCCCTACCTCACAATTTACATGAAAATGAATTCTAAACATGCAGCTGTTTAAATGTAATAAATGTGCAAAAGTATTAGAAGAAAACATGTGTGTTTGCTTGCTGTCACCATCTAGGATGCAAAGCTATTTTTTGACATGGTTGGACAAGTACTCACAAACAGCTCCTCTATGCTATGCTGAGACTCTTGATTTTGGCTCACGTCATGATCTCACGGTTCATGGGATTGAGCTCCTCGTCAGGCTCTGCACTGACAGTGTGTAACCTGCTTGGGATTTTCTCTCTCTCTCTTTTTCTCTCCCCCCTTCTGCCTCTCCTCTACTCACTGTCTTTCTCTCTCTCTCAAAATAAAAAGAAAATGTTTTTAAAAATGTGGTATATCCATACGATGGAATATTATGCAACAATAAAAGAAATGAAGTACAGATACTTACAACAACATGGATGGATGAACATTAAAAGCTGTATGGTGAGTGAAAGAAGCCAGTCACAAATGGTCACATGTTGTGTGATTCCATTTACATGAAATATCCAGAACAGGCAAATACACAGAGACAGAAAGTAGATTAGTTATTACAGGGCCTGGGGGAGATTAGAGAGTGACTAGTAATGGGTGCAGTGCTTCTTTTGGAGGTGACAAAAATGTTCTAACATTAGATACTGATAATGGTTGCACAGCTCTGTGAAAATACTAAAAACCATTGAATCATTCACTTTAAAAGTTTGTGGCAAATAAAGCTGTTATAAAAAAGTAAATAAAGGGACATAGATATAATAAAATCTTTTTTTAATATATCTTTTTTTAAGTTTATTTATTTTGAGAGAGAGAGAGCACAAGAGGGGCAGACAGAGGGGGAGAAAGAGAATTCCAAGCAAGCTCCACTCTGTCAGTGTAGAGCCTGATGAGGGGCTTAAACTCATGAACCGTGAGATCATGACCTAAGCTGAGGTCAAGAGTTGGACACTCAACTGACTGAGCCACTCAGGCATATGATGAAATATTAACAGTTATTAAGGTAGGATTTGGAGAATATAAATGTTATTTTATTCTTCAAATTTTAACTTATAAATATTTCTAAGTTAAAAGAAATTGGGACAATTGTCTGGGACAATTGACTGTTTAGGGAAAAAATCAGGTTATTCCCTCACTCGCTCCAGCATAGACAGTTGGTGCTCATCAATAAATGTTCCACATGCTCTCCTCCTACATTTCCCAGCTGTCATTGTGGCTACGCTGGGCCCATGTGACTGGTTCTAGCCAATGAATTGTGAGTGGATGTAATATTTGTCACTTCTAGGCTGAGGCAATCAAAAGTGAGTGTGCTTCTTCCATCCCTCCTTTTCCTGCCAAGAATACCTTAGAAACCACAGGATAAGAACGTCATAGAACAAGATGGAGGGAACACGAATCTGAGTCACCAGATAGAAACCCTCTCTCCCCATCCTATAGACTTCTCCTGTAGGAGAAATTAATTTTTGTTGTGGAAGCTACTGGTACTTCAGAGTTTATCTGTAACTGCTTCCTAGTCTAGACTAAGTCTAACTAAAATAAATAACAGATAGATTAAACCAGTTTGTACAGAACCATTAAGAAATAGCCAAGAAAAAATAAAAACAAACTCAAAAAAAAGTTTAACATCCCAGCATGAAGAAATACTTTTTTTTTATGAAGAACTAATTTTTAAACACCAAAGCAATGAAAGTTATCACAAAGGAAAATTTGTAAAGATAGAAATAAAACAAAATTTTGGCACATTAAGAAAGCCACCACATACAAAATGGCAGAAGTGTGGGAAAATGTCTGGGATAAATGTGCCAGAGAGTTAAGGCCCTTAATATTTAAAATAAACTATGAAATAGAAGAAGAAAAGGACATGAAAATACAAATAATTTAAAACATAATCAACATTGACATGTGCTGCAGGCACTATGCATTATATTATTCTTCCTCACAGTAATTCTATAAAGGGGGTATTCATATCATTTCCATTTTAAAAAGACATAACAGGTTTGGTGAAACATTTTGCAAGACTCAAAACTCACATAGCTAGTAGGTGTATCTGAACTTGAATCTTAATGAATGCCAGAACTAGCCGCTACCCTTTCACAGGAAAACACATGTAGTCATACTTAATAATCAAATTAACATCATGGAAAACAATGATATATTATGATGCAATTATCAAATTGGCAAAGATCTATTAAGTAATTATAACTGAAATAGTGAGCGTGTGGTAAGACATTCATTCACTCACTCCTCATTCATCTACAATTTTTAAACATTCGATAATTGTTGAACATCCACTAGGAGCCAGGTACTTTCTAGGTGCTTAGAATATAATGAGGAGCAAAGTGGACCAAAATCTTCGCCTTGCTGGAGCTGCCCTCTATTCAGCTAAAAGAAGATATATATTCGTACAACTTTTCAAGGGTACAGCTTAACAGTAATTATCAAGAACTCTTGGGGCCCCTGCGTGGTTCAGTCGGTTAAGTGGCTGACTTCGACTCAGGTCATGATCTCGCAGTTCGTGAGTTCGAGCCCCACGTCGGGCTCTGTGCCAACAGCTCAGAGCCTGGAGCCTGCTTCAGAATCTGTGTCTCCCTCTTTCTCTGTACCACCCCCCACTCTCAAAAATAAATAAACACTTAACAAAATTAAAAAAGGGGCGCCTGGGTGGCTCAGTCAGTTAAGCGTCCGACTTTGGCTCAGGTCATGATCTCACGGTTCGTGGGTTCGAGCCCCGAGTCGGGCTCTGTGCTGGCAGCTCACAGCCTGGAGCCTCCTTCGGATTCTGTGTCTCCCTCTCTCTCTTTCCCTCCCCTGCTCATGCTCTGTCTCTCTCTCTCTCAAAAATAAATAAACATTAAGAAAAGAAAAAGAACTCTAAATATGTTCATGCATGTTAATCTAGTAATTCCACTTAGTAATTTGTGCTATTCATCATGTATATATAGTTCTCTATAATAGAAAAAAGGTTGGAAAAGATATAATACTACAAATCAGAAATCTTTTACTAATGTGTGATACACTCACATGATTAAATGTTACATTGTCTTTAAAAAGGTTTTTTTTAAAGTGTATTTCGAGAGAGACAGAGACAAAGAGTAAGTGTGCCTATGGGGGAGGGGGGCAGAGAGAGAGGGAAAGAGACAATCTCAAGCAGGTGCCACGCTAAACACGAAGCCCAATATGAGGCTCATTCTCACGACTGTGAGATCACGACCAGATTACAATCTAAGCCGATATCAAGAGTTAGATGCTCAACCAACTGAGCCACCCAGGTGTCCCCCCAAATTATGTTTTTTAAAGAACAACAGGAAAATGCCCATTATATGTGAAAAGGGCAGAATGGCAAATGATATACTATATGATTTGATTTTTATTATCTAGGTAGCTAGCAGTTAGTAAAATACTGGACAGATATGAACTAAAATTTTAATGGTGATTAATAGGATTTCAAGGCTTTAAGAATTATCATTTCCCCAAATTTCCACAATAAACATGTATAACATTTATAATGATGGTATGGGGTAATTAGGAAAAATGTTTTCTAAAAAGTCTTGGTCATCTTTGAAGGGCCAGGTCAAATGGGAAGGAAGAACCCTGCCAGTGCAGTATTTATTTCTTACTGGGTACATTCTTCCTGGACAATTGCATCCAGCATTCTCCATCCTCTCTGCAGCCTCCAAGCCAATCAGTCAGTCATGGATTCCTATTGACTACCACCTCTTAGATTTCTCATCCTTCTATTTCAGTCTATACTCACCCTCATCACTGTCCATCAATCTGTCCGGGATGCCTCCCACATCTCATCTGGACTCTCAGATCTCAGGATCTAAATATTCTATCTCCCCTATGGCATTCCTCACACTGTACCCAGAGTGATCTTTAACAAAAAGAAATTATGTATCACTCCCTCAATTAAAACTCTTCAATGACTCTACATGCCTTCAGAATGAAGGTCAAACTCCCTATTATTAGTTTGGGTTCCCCTGAAGCAAACCTGGAGACAAGAACTTGGTATGTATAATCACTTTGTCTGGGCCATAGAAAGCATTGAGTTATTTATTACTACCTCATTAATTCTAAAATCATATTTTTCCAAAATTTAACACCTCCAAAACTAGGATACAACTCACAATGAACAGTATTTAGAATTGAAAAAAAAAAAAAAAAACCCTCCTGTATTATTTGTTTTTGTTCTGCTCTAATGGACTGAGGCCCCTAAATAACCGCAGCCCTTTCATTACACCCCAGTACCTGGCATAATGTCTGGGACCTAGAAGTCACAAATGAATCGGTGGAATAAATGAGATAACAAAGTCTTCCCTGGTACCATTCCTACTGCCCACCCCATAAGACTGCACATCATCTCTCTCCTCTGAATTCCCAAGGCACCTTGGTCGGACCTCTTTTCTGAGTCTATCTCAAACTATAGTGGAGTGTCTGCGTTACCCTATACCACCAAAATAAAGGCAAGGCCCTCGTCTTACTTATCTGGGAATCGCTACACACTGTTATGTACAGTGCTTTCACATAAGTGTCTCAAAGTACTTTTGTTTGAAAAAAAAAAAAAAGTACAATATCAGCTTCACTGTGGTCTCCAGTCAGCCCAGCTGTTGAACTCAGTGAGGGCAGAGATTAGGTTTCTTCTCATCTCAATAAGCACTAAATGATGAACTTGTCCACACCAACCTTTCTTCCTCTCCAACCCAGTCTGATACACTCTCCCTCTCCAACACAAGTTCATCACGAAGCACACACACTCATATGTTTTTATAACCAATATAGCAGCAGAAGCCCTTCAAGTTTCCCAGCTATAACAGAAGGGAGGTTAAAATAGGGTCTGTGATTCACATAGGAGTTTTCTCTCTGCAGGAAAGCTGTTGCTCTAGAGCAGGTTATAAAGCTTTAAAACACACACACCACCACCACCACCACCAAATTAAACCAGAATCTTGGGGAAAGGGAGCCAGGCACCAGTACTTTTCAATTCTTAATATGCACTCCCCTGTAATCTGCAACACAGAATCCTGCTTTATACAAATTCAGCATAAGGGGTGACTCCCAAGTTTTGCAAAGAACTCAATAATGGAAAACCCTGAAATGGAGCACTGTGTGAGACCTTGAGAATGTTCATTTGCCATACTTCACAACTCTACCTCTAGCACAGGGGAGGTGTGGCAGCTGGGCCTCAGTGCTGCTGGGGTTGCATGAATGACATCAAGCCTGCCACAGGTCCGTAGACAAGACTCTGGGACACCTACCTTCCAGACCAGACTCTCCAGGACCAGCTAGTGACCTCAGGCAAATCTGTCCCTCTGTGGAAGTCAGTTTCCTCAACTGCAAAACAAGACTTCTCTGATGTCTTATAGCTCAAAAATTTTATAATTCTAATCTACCCTCTCAGACAAGAAAAGTCTATAATAGAAAAATGTTTTAAAAATCCTTTCATGTGTGGCAAGAATAGAATTATTTCTTAGACTGTGAGGTTTAATTCTTAGTTTTTTTTTTAAATTTTTTGACACCCAATTAACTTCATCCAGCATTGGTGCCTGTTTTGATAAACATTTTTTTGTGTGTGTGTATTGTGTGCTTGTGTGTGTGAAATGAGTTATCCTAACTTGTATTTCATTAATCAGAAAATAATGTCTAGGTAAAGTGCCTCTAAAAAAGAAACATTCAATCTTCATCTAGTAGGGCATTAGAACAAATCTCATTTAACTCAGATCTATTTGAATTTTGCCACAGAGGCTAAACAGCTATCTGAGGTTCTGCAATTTATTCTTTTTTAAAAAGGGATAGTGACTTTAAGCAGTATCTGTTTATTAATCAATCTTCTTGTGTGAGCAAGAGGGAATTTTATGTAGGATAAATGGTAAGCTAGCATCACTAAAGAAGTCAATAATTTATTCTTGAAAGCATCTCTAAAACTCATTCTGCCTAGAATAATAATAGCTAACATATGCTTATTATGGGCCAAGCACTGTTCTAACCGAATATATTATTAACTCATTTGATCTTCAGAGCTACCTTCCCGGGAGGATAGTGTATCATCTTCCTTCTTTTACAGAAGAGGAAACTGGGTCAGGTAACTTGTCCGAGGCCACACATTCAGGACAACCAGGTCAGAGTCCATGCTCTTAACCAATGCACTGGACTGCCTTGAGAAAGTTCATAAACAATTTTTCAGGTCAGTAGAATCTGACAATTGTATGTAGGCTTTACCACAACTATTCAATTTAAGAAGCCTATACAATGCCTAGCATTATCTAGCCTAATGTTCCCTCAAACAGGTTCAAGTTTTTGTAAGGTATTCCTTGATAAAAAGGGTTATTGGGTTATTAAGTCTGGAACTGACATCACTTCATTAGGCCATGCTGGTATCTAATGACAGCTGGACATCTTGCCTGGACTTGAGACCTCCCATTCCAGTGTGATGCCCAGTCAGCACTGCTGCAGGCCCTGCTTTTACCTCCCAACATGGTTCTAGTCTTATTCTCTAGGATCAAGCCCTTCTGTTTACCAGTCCCAGCAATTGTGTTCCTGTCCTGTTATCCATATCTAAGTGCTTTGTCTGATACCCAAATTCCATCAGAGTAAGAATCTATCCTTGAAGTTCAATCAAGTGGCTGATGCTTGGGATTTGCTGCTGAATGGGCCCAATGCAACTGCTCATCTTTCCAGTCTCCTACTGTTTGCTGTGCTCACAGAATCCACACCCCCTCCCCCATTATTTGCCTGGTGGTGACTCCCTCTGGGAGTTCCCTGAGATTGATGAAACCCTGGTTACAGCAGTGCCAGTGCTTCAAAGAGCTGAATATTTAGCTGAAGAGGCAGAACTCATGGACAGGAAATAACATACAAAGTGCTAAAGGAGAGAGAACGAACAAAAGTTCAAGATAATCTGGGATAAGGAGGCAAGGTGAACTTGAGCTGGATTTAAAGGATGGCTGAGCTTAGAGCAGAAGGGGCCCAGAAGAGGTTGGAAGCAGGCAGCTGTGCAGAGACAGATTCAAGCACAGGGCTAGCATGTGTTGAAGACAGTGACAGAATTGCCTGCCTGGTTCTACACTAGTTGGGGTGGGAGAGGAGACATGGAGGGAAAGAGTGGTAGTTCTTGCAAGGCCTTGACACCCCCAGAGAAGGCAGAATAAAATTGTTAATTGCACTAGGTTTGCCACATACAAGACTAAAGTCACATATTGGCTCTGCCACTTATGTGACCTTGAAGTCACAACCTCCCTAAGACTGTTTTCTCATCTGAAAAATAGGGACAATAGTACTAGTATCTACCTCATAAGGAGCTGAGTATGAAATAATTGAGAATGCACATCAAAGCCTTAGCACACTGCCTGGTAAGAATGCAATACAACTGAACTTTTTAAAAAAGGGCTTTATCAACTTATGACACTGTGGTACAGGTTAAACAAAGCTGCCTGTGTTGTGAAGTTTGGCTGGCTTCTCAAGAAATGATGCAGACATTCTGTCTTAGGGATTGCAAAGTACTTTCATATCTATTTCTTCACTTGGTGCTCCAGAGTGCTGCCACTTGAAGCCTGAGCTTTTTTTTTCTTTTTTTCTAATTTGTTTATTTATTTATTTTTTTATTTTAGAGAGAGAGTGTGTGCACAAGCAGGGAAGAGGGGTAAAAGGAGAGAGGGAATCTCAAGCAGACTCCATGGCTCAACACAGAGCCCAACGCAGGGCTCAATCCCACAACCCTGGGATCCTGACCTGAGCTGCAATCAAGAGTGGGACGTCCAACTGACTGAGCCACTCAGGCGGTCCCTGGGCATTTCCTCTTCTTTTTTTTTTTTTTTTAATTTTTTAAAATGTTTATTTACTGTTGAGAGACAGAGACAGAGACAGGAGTGAGTGCGGGAGACACAGAATCCGAATCAGGGTTCAGGCTCCGAGCTGTCAGCATAGAGCCTGACATGGGGCTCCAACTCACAAACCGCGAGATCAGGACCTGAGTCGAAGTAAGACACTTAGCCAACTGAGCCACCAAAGCACCCAGGGCATTTCCTCTTCTAATGTAACTTGTCACCAGGATAAGTAATTAGGAACTTTCTACAAGATTCAGGAACACTTCCTAAATGGTAAATGGTTGGTGACTGTAAAAAAAATGGCATGTTCCATGGAAAATATAGAGGGCAGTCCATGCTGAATACATAAGAGTCTGGAGCCCTCCTTTTTGGCCCAGAGAGTTACAGCAATGATGCATTCTGGACCACTTGTAAGACTAGGAGCCCCAAGGCAAATCACACTATGCCCACCTTCCCAAACCTCATTCTCAAATGAAATCCAAGATAACTTTGAAGGGAAAAGAAGCCCCCAAACATCAACATGGTGTCTAACAAATAGCAAAAGGAAAAAAAAAAAAAAGAGGCAAACCAAGAAACAGACTCTGAACTATAGAGAACAAACTGATGGTTACCAGAAGGGAGATGGGTGGGGGATGGAGGAAATAGGTGATGGGGATTAGGAAGTGCACTTGTGATGAGCACTGGGTATTGTGTGGAATTGTTGAATCACTGTATTGTACACCTGAAACAAATACTTCACTGTATGTTAACTAACTAGAATAAAAACTTAAAAAAACAGATAAATCAATATTATAAAGGATTAAAAAAAAGAAACTGTGAAGATGAGAGGGCAATCCTGTCCACTTATCTTGGGACATAGCTCCTACACTGGGCTGAATGCTCCTGAGATCATCTGCCCAATGGCTTACTGCCATCTTCCCACCATAACATGAAGGGGTGCCCCTTGGTCCCCTTGGTGACAGAAGCTCCCTATGGCCATTGTTTCCAACAACGGGAAGAAAAGGGAAATGTTTTGTTTGAAGAAGCCCTGCAGGAACTTGGAAGGCAGGTCTGTGGCCTCCTTTGGGACTCACTCAATACCAAACCTGTAATTTCACAGATGAAAATCCCAAGGTCAGAGAGACAGAGTTTGCCCAAGTATTAGGAACCAGCTGGGCCAGGACTAGACCCAGACCACTGGACGCTCAGTCCCTGCCCTTCCCATCTTTTTTGGCAAGGGCTGGCGAGTCCTCCTTTGGAGTTCTCCTCCCCCAGTCTCCCATTCCCAATGGAAGCATGGACTCCTAACATGCAGAGACGTGGAGCTGCCGCTAGTTGTTCTGGCAGCAGGGCTGCCTCTGGCAGAGCTAGCAAATGGCATGCTGAGCACATGCAGGAGATTCTTCTACAAGGAGTCTGGACAGTGCCTGGACTGCACGTGCCACTTTGAAAGTGCAATTTACCTTCGCCTGGTTTTAGCAATGGCTATCAAGACAAGTTCAATGCTGGCTTTAAAAAGGGCTTTTTTAACTACTTCCACAGCATTGTGATCATCTGACAGCCTGGTAATGAGTGTACAATGTTAACACTCCACGCTGGTAACAAGTTGTCAGCAACTCAACAGTTAAGGCAGAAGGGAAGGCAGTGAGGAAGCCACATGGACTTGGTTAGCTCACTGAATCCTCAAGGTCAAAAATCTCAAATTCTCTGGTTTCATTTTGGATTAGCCCCAGTTGGGCTTCTAGAAAATTGATCCTAGTATTCCTAGGAAATGAAATTTGAGGCCTGCTAAATGTACGCTAGTTCTATTTCGAGATACCATGGGCTCAAACCTCATGGTAAGAATATCCCAGATCCAGGTTTCCCTGAGAATAAAGGTAATATTGGTAGCTTATGCTGACTTTACATAATGTGAAATAAGCAGGCTTTGTTCTATACTTAAAGTAACACCTTGGCATACCCTGGGCACCCAACTTTTCTCAGACAGTATTATTAGTTATCTATTGCTGTATTAAAAAATTACTCCAGGAGTGCCCGGGTGGCTCAGTCAGTTAAGTGTCTGACTCTTCATATCGGCTCAGGTCATGATCTCACAGTTTCATGGGTTCAAGCCCCAGGTCAGGCTCTGTGCACTAACCTTGCAGAGACTGCTTGGGACTCTGTCTCCCTCTCTTTCTGCCCCTCTCCTGCTCACACTTTCTCTCTCTCAAAATAAACAAAAACATTTTTTTGGGAAAAAAATTACTCCAAAGACACTAGCTTAAACAAACATTTATTATCTCGGTTTCTGTGAGTTGGGAATTTGGGAGTGACTTAGCTGGGTGGTTCTGGCTCTCTCCTGAGGCTACATCAAGGGGTCAGTCAGAACTACGGGCATCTGAGTTAGATGGGTTGGGGGATCTGCTTCCAATATGGCTCCTTCACAGGGCTGCTGGCAGTTTCTCATCTCTATGTACCCTCTACAGTGCTGCCTGAATGCCCTCACACTATGGCAGCTGGCTTTCCAAGAGTGGGTGATCCCAGAAAGAGTAAGGTGGAAGCAATGCTTTTCATTACCTTCTATTAGAAGTGACACACCATCTCTTCCATATTCCACTGGAAGGGAAGCACTAAATTCAGCCCATGCTCAAAGGAAGGGGAATGACGCTCCTCCACGTAGATAGGAGCATGTCACAGAGTTTGTGGATAGATTTTAAAACCACCACAAGTACCAAAGAATTATTAACCTGTTAACAACTTACCAGTGCCCACTGTACTTTCCATTATTTGCAAGTTAATATTTTTAAAACCAGCAAGATAAGTTATCTGTCAAGTATTCAGGCAGAGAATTAAAGTATACGAATTTCTGGAACGGCAGGTCCACTTATGGGAAGTTTCCCAAAGATAAACTTCACATTATTAATGACAATAATAGTAAAAAAACACCACCCCAACCCCACCACTACAAAAAGCTCAAAACATTTCTTCTTAGGCAACAGAGGCTAAAATAATAACTTAAAAAGGACTAAAATAATAATCACTATGCCAAATATCCTTCCTTTTCCCAAATATCTATTCATATTAATTTCTTTCTTATGCAGAATCCAGCCCACGGTAAAACACTTTTATCCCATCCTTACTTAAGGGGTATATATGGAGTATAAAAATTGTACATGTCTTCAGCATAGGCCATAGCATCATTGTTTCCACCTAGTAAATAAAATGGTACTGAAAGGGTTTGAAAGACAAAACTTGCTTCATAGATACTTCATGAGTTGCACAACATGTGTAACTTTTTACGGTCATATCACATACTTGATGTCCAGGAGTAGCTTCCATCTCAATAAATCCTGCAGAAATTTTCTATAAAGCAACAATCTTTATTCTTAAAATATAAATATTAATATATACTGCCACTTCTGGAATTCTTCATTCCAACAATGTGGAATACTGCTAAGAACCAGGAATAATCCGAAAAGTCTCCTGACAGCCAACAGATGTCCCAGTGCCCATACATGGAAGTCCTGTTAGGCCACCAACTAAAAGCGGAGCATTGGAAGCCTAGCACAAGAACCTCAGTGAAGATGTGTTAATGGAACCAATAAAGCTCATGCGTTTTACTGCAAGGAAAGTCCTTCTCCCAGAACCTCGCTCCTCTTTCCTACCTTACACACTAGTCTTAGAAACCTTCTAATATGAATTCTAATCTTACAGATCAGAAAGTAGACTGACTGAAGAAAGTTCACTTTTGGTGACCTAATGAAATTCACAAGTGGCAGTAAATAAAAAAAGTATTGGATAAGAGACAAACCACATCATTCTTGGGGCCAGTGTAGGAGCAAGTGATGCAGTACAACTTGAGTTTATGATAATGACTGTGGAGTTATAAAGAAATGGTTATGTTCTACAGATATTTTTCCAAAGAAGACATACAGATGGCAAACAGATACATAACAAAATGCTCAACGTATCTCATCATCAAGGAAATGCAAATCAAAAGCAAAATTAAATATCACCTGCACCAGTCAGAATGGCTAATATCAAAAAG
Organism: Prionailurus bengalensis; assembly: GCF_016509475.1. Classification (NCBI taxonomy): domain Eukaryota; kingdom Metazoa; phylum Chordata; class Mammalia; order Carnivora; family Felidae; genus Prionailurus; species Prionailurus bengalensis. Next base: position 39,345,015 of record NC_057354.1, on the reverse strand, counting down.
GTAAGAAATAACAATTGTTGGCAAGGATATGAAGAAAAGGGGACCCTCATACACTGTGGGTAGGGATGCAAACTGGTGCAGCCACTGTGGAAAACAGTATGGAGTCTCCTCAGAAAAATTAAAATTAAAAATACCATATGATCCAGTAATTCCACTACTGGGCATTTACCCAAAGAAAACAAAAACATTAATTTAAAAAAATATATGCATCCCTATTTATTTCAGTGTTATTTATAGTAGCCAAGATACATAAGCAACCCAAGTGTCCACCAATAGATGAATGGATACAGATGTGGTGTATATATACATATATATAATGGAATATTACTCGGTCATAAAAAAAGAATGAGTTCTTGCCATTTGCAACAACATGAATGGACCTAGAGGGTATTATGCTAAGTGAAATAAATCAGGTAAAGACAAATAATCTTATGATTTCGCATAAGTGGAATCTAAAAAACAAAGGAACAAACAAACAAAAGCAGAAACTGACCCATAAATACAGAGAACTAATGGTTGCCAGAGGAGGGGCGGGGGTAGATAAAATGGGGGTAGGTAAAAGGGGAATAGGAGATACAGGCTTCCTGTTATGGATGAATAAGTCATGGGGATGAAAGGTACAGCATAAGGAATATAATCAATGGTGTTATGATAGCCTTGTATGGTGGCAGATGGCTGCTGCACTTGTGGTGAGCATAGCGTAACTTGTTGAATCACTATGCTATACACCTGAAACTAATGTAACATTGTGTCAGCCACACAATTTTAAAAAGTTGTTTTTAAAAAATAAATTAAAATAAAGTTTAAATTAAAAAAATAATAAAGTATCATTGCTTAAAAGGATGAGTTCTTAATTTGGAAAACACAACTATTCAGCAAAATGACTTGCCTGAGGGTTTCAAACAATTAAAGTTTGACAGATACTTCAAGCAGATATTATTTTTTTCAATATATGAAATTTATTGTCAAATTGGTTTCCATACAACACCCAGTGCTCATCCCAAAAGGTGCCCTCCGCAATACCCATCACCCACCCTCCCCTCCCTCCCACCCCCATCAACCCTCAGTTTGTTCTCAGTTTTTAACAGTCTCTTATGCTTTGGCTCTCCTCCACTCTAACCTCTTTTTATTTTCTTTCCTTCCCCTCCCCCATTGGTTTCTGTTAAGTTTCTCAGGATCCACATAAGAGTGAAAACATAGGGTATCTGTCTTTCTCTGTATGGCTTATTTCACTTAGCACAACACTCTCCAGTTCCATCCACGTTGCTACAAAGGGCCATATTTCATTCTTTCTCATTGCCACGTAGTACTCCATCGTGTATATAAACCACAATTTCTTTATCCATTCATCGGTTGATGGACATTTAGCCTCTTTCCATAATTCGGCTATTGTTGACAGTGCTGCTATAAACATTGGGGTACAAGTGCCCCTATGCATCAGTACTCCTATATCCCTTGGGTAAATTCCTAGCAGTGCTATTGCTGGGTCACAGGGTAGGTTTATTTTTAATTTTTTGAGGAACCTCCACTCAAGCAGATATTAAAATTAACTTTACTACTGTCACTCATGCTAAACAGTAAGTGTCCTCAATTAGATGTTAATTTTTATTTTTTTAAAAAGCAGTCTCATCTTCGAGATAGCCCAGCATAGACTCCTCCCCAGCCCCACCTCACAATCCATGTATCTGCAATTGGCATGAAAGAAACAGGTAATGTGCTTGGTAAGAAACTTCAAATTTTACAGAAAAATAAAAAAATGCAAAGTACAAGTCTCCTTCCTAACTTCTGCTCACTTCCTGCACCCGACAGACATCCAAACATGACAGATACAGACACACCTAGTTTCTCAGCAATAACCACAATTTTGTATGCATTCTTCAAAAACAAGTATTAAGGCATATAAACACATGTTCTTTAGGAAACACAGTCACCACAATCACCATGGAATTTATCTGTTCCTCGGTCATCAGTCTGTACTTTTAACATAGGAGTTTTTATTTTTGTTCTTTTCTCCCTTCAAATTCTGAAAATTAAGCTTAAAAAAACTTCCCCCAATTCTACTTCCCACATATTCTTTTCCTTTGTGTTAAAAATAAAACAGAAAGCTGAAAAGAGTATCCCAATTTCTAATATTGATAGATTTCCTACCTGAAGGTAGCAAGAATAGGAATTTCTTTTTCTCTTACAAAACTTTGGTTTGTAACTGTAACTTAAGTTTTTCAAAGGATACATTTTCCATATAATTCGATTAAAAATGTAACTGAATATCTACGTGCAAAGTACCAAGCTGTGGACAAGGCAGACACAGCCCATACCCAGAAGAGCTTGGTGCCAGTGTGGTAGAGGGAGAGAAGACCCAGTAGGCAAACACCGTAATAACTTACCTAACGCTGAAGAGGAGGCGGCTGGGGTGGTGCCTGGTTAAACGAAAAGGACAGCAAATGGCTCTCAATTGATGGTGATGCAGACTCAGCACTTTTTTCTCTTTCTTTCTTTTTTTTTTAGTATGGTGAGTTTTGTGCCTCATCCATGTGAACTGACACAGACTTGTTTCTGCTGGGTTTATTTCAACATAAATGATAAATAAACAACCAAGTGCCACCACCTGGCATTTCACAGTGAGGATGAAGTTTTAACACATCTGCTCAGCTGTTCCACAGCACTACATCCTATCTCAAGTTGGAGGAATGAAAGTCGGTACTATTTTATTTTTATTATTTTGTTTTTATTTTATTTTATATTATTTATTCTTATTTTATTTTTAAAAAATGTATTGGAAGTAGGCTCCATGCCCAGCAGACACTTAACTGACTCAGCTATCCAGGCGCCCCGGCACACTCTTGTTTGCTTCCCAGCCTCCTCCCTGATTCCTCATCACCACCTTCTTCACCCTATTTTAAGCCATCTGACCTTGACTACTTCCAAATGATTTTGATCACTTCTAGATGACAATGGGACAGTGGACCTGGATCAGAATAATAGTGCCAAAGGCCTTAAATGACAAAGGAAAGGCAAACAACAAACAGCACTTTTCATCACTGTGCAGCTCCTTTCACGTGGGATCTTACCTCTGTAATTGTTTAAAACATTCTCTTCCTACCTAAGGTAGGATGGGGGTGTAAAACCCTGGGGGTCCTATCAAGACCATAAAGGTGAAAAAGAAATGATTAGAATTCAGATGCTAAAAAAAAAAAAAAAAAAAAAATGAGGAAAGACTCAATAAAGAGCCACACTTTTCTAAAGTACAATACTACATAATAGCTCTGGAGAGAGATATAATTCCATGCTGTCTGCACAACAAAGATGACAGCGTGACAAATAATTTTGGCTTAAGTCTCTTAGAACAGTCATTTATAAGAACTGTTTTCATTCCAAATAAGCCAGGACTCTAGCAAATCTACCAACCTGTCCTTCCTCTCATCTCCATGGCTATGGCCCTCTCATGGAAAAAAACAAAAGGTCAGAAGGAGAAAAAGGTACAAAATGTCAGCATGAGCAATATTTTTCCATCAAGTCAGGCATTTCTATATGTGAACAGATTTGTGGACTTTTCAGAGAAATACCTTCTTGCTTTTGGGCTGAATCTGCAAATAAGGCACTCAAATCACTAGGTAACAGTATCCGTATGAAAACAGAAACCACGTAAAACTGAAATGGTTACTACATGTAGATGTAACATGAGGTTATTCTAATTACTAGAAGTCTGACAGTACATCACTTACAGATTGCTTTCCCCCCTACCCCCCAGAGAGAGCATGAGCGGGGAGAGGGGCAGAGGGAGAGAGAAACAGAATCTTAAGTAGGTTCCAACACCCAGTGTGGAACCTATGTGGGGCTCAATCTCATGCCTGTGAGATCATGACCTGAGCCAAAATCAAGAGGCAGACAATTCACTGACTGAGCCACCCAGGCACCCCACTTATAGACTTCCTGCTGCAAAATGTAGTAATTTTAGACGTGAAAATTATCCATCTCTGATGAAAATTCTGGACTACATTAACACTGGATAAAATATTTATTGTGATTTTTTCTCCTGTGACATAAGATTATTTATTTTTCCCAGCTCTCCAAATGACACAGTTGCTGAACCTCTTTCAGCTGGTTGGGCCTGAAAATAATGAAAGATTAAAGACATTAGAAATAGATAAATACAGAGCTCTAAATTAAATCCCTTAATGCCATCATGTATTTTTTTAAATCCCCCACCCTCTGTAAATAAAAAATTGAAACTAAATAGAAACATGAACCCACTAAGAAAAGTGATTTATCTTAATAACATTACCTGTGAATCATGGTATTTCCATCCTATCATGTAATAGATTTGATACGTGGCAGGTACTGAACCGTTGTCATTTCCGTACATTTCTATAAAGACAAATAATGTTAAAATCTGAAAAAATGGAAGTAGGAAAAGAAAATCTGCTCAATGAAAGGTCGTGTCCTTCAAAGAGAAATGGATACTGGGAAGACGCTGAAAATGCTTCATGTGAAAAATCCTCAACACTGAGAAGCTGACAGTTATGAACACAGTAAGGGCTGTTTGGAAAAAGGATATGGAACTACAGGATCTGTGTTCTGAAAGGAAGGACGAGAAATCTGACGAGGACTTTACAGGAAAGGAAAAAGCCCTGGCAACTCGAAGGGGCAAACGTGGCAGGGCATGGGTTCCCCAGTGAGGCACGGGGGGAAAGGACGCTCAGCTCCCTTACCTCCATACACCGCTGCAGCCGCCAGCATCGTGTCTCGGTGCAGCAGGGCTTTTCTATTCCAAGCACAGTTACTCTCACCCATACCTAAAAATACACTACAGACAGTTTTAGACAATACCGCCAAAAGCACGAGCCACTCACAACACACATTTAAACCTCTTCTCACCCAACACCATACCCATCCCCATTCTCTAAAACAGACTATAGCTAGGCTTCTTAGTGACTCTAAGGCCAAACAAAGTACTTGAAGCTTATGGATAGTAAAACCAGTGAAGAAGTCAACTCTCAGGAGGAAGGCCCCATAAGCATGCTTTACTTGCCAGCAGTGGTCTAAAAGCGGGCCAGCTGGGCAAGAGTAAGGCAACTGGCCCTCCAGGTGAGTCACCAGGAATTGGCAAGTACGTATTCAAAGATGCCACATTTTATGCCCCTTTTAGCTGCTCTTCAGAGGACAGGGCACTGACTGCTACAATGGCTCACTCCTTCTAAGCCACAGATGTCTGCCTGACCATGAAACTTGGGAGAGGGCTTTGAGACTCATTAGATAGTACTAGAACTACGAGGTGTAGGAAAAACTTATGTGCATTCTTTTCAGGGTCACTTTTCTTAATGTTTCAAAATTTAGATTTCTTTCCTTCAAGTTGATAGCTAAAAGCTAGGATTAATACTCTTGCACTGTTCATTAACAATTAATGCTGTATATTTGATTTTTTTATGCACGTATTTAAACAAAATCAATTTGAAAGGCCACATTTTAAACTAGTCCACAAAATTAACACAAATTTCAAAAGTAAAAATCCTTCATGTTTATTTTCTATATACTATGCAATCACAAATCAGTTCTTACTTTTGTTTTTCTACTTTCACAAAAATAAAACAATAAAATTCCCAATATCAGTTAAAGGTTAAAAATAATAATAATCTTCCAAGTTTTCAATGGCCTTATTAAAAACAATCAACATATCAGCTGTAATAAATGAACCTTTTTCTTCTCTTCAATCCCAAAAGGTTCCTACTATTTCTTAAAGTAATGAATCTCTGATACTAAAAGCAATGTCCAGTGTCCTGTCAGTACAACAGCCCCAATTCATGAAGAAGAACATACAAACTAACAGATTAATCATCATGAAGCAAAAAGTGGATGTTACTCCGTCACAAAGCAGCTAGAAGATCTTAGACCAATTGCTTTGGGTCTTCAAGGTGGCCATAGTAGATGATCTCTAAAGGCTTCTAGGGCTAACATCATAGACCCATTACATAATCTAATTTAAAAACATTCTCACATTGTATCAGCCAGATCAAGTGACCAGAGGTAAACTGTGAGATGGACTGGGAGGGTCTATTGCTGCTGATGGCTGTGCTGCTTTCACTTCTGTTCACCTTCCCAGTGCTGTGACTTACACATTATATGTAGGCAATGCCAGTGGAAATCAGGTTTATTTAATGCAAATACTTAATATACTATGACGGAGGGGCCAAGGAAGGAGAAAAATACTTAATATGCTAGAAATCCTAAAATGCCTTCTAAATAATTGGTATTACAGACACTAACATTATTATGCACAATGTTCTGATATGGAAATTCGAGAGTACTACTGCATAACATAGCAACTCTGCTTCCAGGGCAGCGCCCCCTGCCTCACGAGACAAGTAAACCACCATACCCACCTTCCTTTCTCCTAGAGGAAGCAGTTCAGTGATGCGGGGCAGAAAGTCTAGACTGTAAGATCATCATCCCAGTTCTGAGCCTTAAGGGATCTCGGGCAAAGTTACTTAACTCTAATTAAACTCAGTTTTATCATCTTCAAAATGGAATGCTAGCACTTCAATGTGTCATGGTAGACCACCTGGGAAACACTTTTAGGTGACTGACCAGCTCTGTGCTTTGGGACAACAGAAAAATCCAGGAAGCAGGTGTTTAAGACTCTCACAGTGTTTTTAAGGTTAAGTTCAACTGCTTGCATAAAAATCGAATTTTTTATGCTTTAGTAGTATTGTCTTAAAAAACACAACAAAAACTGAACTTACCTTAAAACTACTGTGAAAGCCTCCAAAACTTTTCATGCATTCATCAGCTGATACACAACTTGTTTTGTAAAATTAGGTCAACATTCTGGACTTTTTTCTGTGAATTAATAATAACAGCAGCTTAAATGAGAAATACTACAACCATCAAAAAAATGCAACAATATAAAATATCGAAAACAAATTTGAGGGTAACACCATCTTCCAGTAGGCAAAGCGGCACACCTGGAAGTAGTCACCCAAGCTCCCCACCTCCTCCCTTCATTCCTGGACCACTCTCCTTCCCATCTCAGTTGCCTCTGACCTTTTAAAGGCACAGTGGTTGAGATTTTGGGATCTGAGGCTGCTACGCTGGACTAAAACCCTGGCTCTAGCATTTACAATGTATCACCTGGGGCAAGTTATTTAATTTCTCATGTGTAACAAGAGATGAACCATGCTAGCTCTAGTCTTACCTTCCTCATAGAGTATGCCTTATAAACAAGGCTGGAGGGTGAGCTTTTTAAATTTTTTAATGTTTATTTATTTTTGAGAGAGAAAAAGAGAGAGAGAGATAGAGAGTGTGAGTGGGCGAGGGGGAGAGAGAGAGGAAGACAGAGAATCTGAAGCAGTCCCCAGGCTCTGAGCTGTCAGCACAGAGCCCGACATGGGGCTCGAACTCGTGAACTGTGAGATCACAACCTGAGCCGAAGTTGGATGTTTAACCGACCGAGCCACCCAGGCGTCCCTGGAAGATGAGCTTTTTAACACACTGATCTGATGGGTCTCTCCTCTGCATGAAATTCTCCCCACACACTAACAGGCTCACCTGATAAAATCTAGAAGCCTCTGGTGGACTATTCTTCATCATTTCCCATCATCTCTCCATTCTACATATTCAAGCAAAACAGATTTACTGTGGAGTTTCTTAATTAGGAAAGTGAAGGAAGTGTGTTTTCCTCTTGCATCTCCATTTTACACAGACCATTTCCATGGCCTGGAAGGCGATGCCCCAAATGCCCAAACCTGCAACCACCCATCCATTCTCCTGGCAAACTCATTTTAGCTTAGGTCCTGTCTCTTCTACAAAAGTACCCCTGACTCCCTAAGCAGATTTAGGGATTCCATTTTTCCATACTTTAAAACACGATGATCTCATTTTATAGTTAAATGCCTAGGTCTGTCTCTCTATCTGTGTGTCTACCAGAGCACAGGCTCCCCGAGATAAGGAACTATGTATTTTCATCACTGACTCAATAGCTGGCACATGGTAGATGTTTAGTAAATGGTAAGTGAATGAATATAATATCAACCAGTTAACGTTCATATCTACTTTGTTAAATATCACTTTTACAAGTTATCTTCGGATAATACTTCTTAATCCTCCTAAGGATAAGAGACTCAAAGATTAGAATATACGATTTATGTACAAGACTGTACAGCAAAAATTAAAGCAGCACTGGCAAAAGCCTCTTAAGGTAAATATTAGGCAAGAGGTCCTCAAAATATATGACCTATTTAAAACTCTGGGGGGAAGCAGTGACTATCAACTGGGTAGCAGCATCGGGCAACCTTCTGAGAGGGCTGGAAATGTTCTAGTCCTTGTCTGGATAGTGAATAAAAATATGAGTAACTATACAGTTGAGATGAGAGCATTTTACTATGCTAGATTTAATGGAAAAAAAATGCACGCAAATCAAGTAGGCAGTATTGGACTCTGGATTCCAGATCCCGTGTGACCACAGACAAGATACTTAACTCCACAATGTCTTCATTTGCCAATCTGTAAAATTAGGATATCAGAAAACCTCACAGAACCACACCCAGCACAGAGTAACTTCTGTATTTTTAAATCAGTGGGCAGTAACCTTTTCCAACTGATACATCTAATTTCTAGTCTCTCTTGCTTCTCTCTTAAAATGAATCGTGAGCACAGTATTTATTATATAGCAGAATAAAAGTAAATGCTGCATTTGAGAAATATTTTTATAATTAGAGTCTGAATGATACATCATCAGCCCACCACCAACACTCAAGCCTTTGAGATGAAGGAGCCCCATGATTACATCATGGGGAGCCAAGTGCTTGGGGCAGTGCTTGGGAGGGGATGTGTGATTTATACTGGTCCCCTGTCATCTTAGGCATGCATGCTATAGGCTACCAATCCCTGTATTAAATTATAATGAATGAAGAGTGACTCTAATAGTAAGTTTTCGGCTACATATCTTTCCCCTTGTAAAGCCATCAGAAGTCCCATTCCCAGAGGAGGCTAGATGATGGGTAAAATGAACTGTGTTACAAATGGGTAGACAAAAGCAGTAGTAGAGTCAGGTAAGAGAGTGCCAGAGCAAGAGTCTGGCATCTAATTCTGCCACTAACAGACAAGTGTCCCCTTGGGACTAATATTCCTCACTTATAATCTAGGGATACACTAGTTAGCAGAGCACTACTGAGAACTGCAACAACATGTCAGAACAACTATAAATCTGTAAACAATTGCAAGCTACTTATCCTTACAATTCTCCTGCTTAAATTATCTTCTCATTTTTCAGGATTGGATTAAAGTGCCCGTAGGTAAGCAGAGTTCTGGTTTCAAAGATTAAAAGTTTTTAATTGCTTCAGCTTCTCTCATTCATCAAAACTGCCTATGCCAATTGTGTAATAAAAAGCCAAAGCTCACAATTTCTTAGGCAAGTTGAAGCTTTCCTTGGAGAAAAGCAGTTCTCCAGAAGCACCCTCAGTGGCAGATATGTATGTCTACCTACCTTATCTATTTCGGGATGCAGAGATAGGGTTTGTATCCTTGTTGCTCCTCAAAGCCTCCTTCAGGCCATTACCCCTCTAACTTGTTAAAAACCGTTGCCCTGCTGAGACCCGCACTATTTAGCCATCCCTCTTTCCCACTGTTGCTTGCTGTCAGACATCAGACTCCCAGTCCTTCTCCTCAATAATCTGAGGGTTTGGCACCTGGTTCAGCTCCTGTCTGTACCCCAAATCCTGCCATGACCCTGGGTGACTTCATTGCTAGTAATCACCAGTACCATGGTCTTTAAGGTATTTTAGTCCACTCTCCCACTAATGGTTCTCCATTACTCTGCCTCTGCCATCACATCTGTAACATGTCCAGACATGTCCCTCTTCTGTAGTCACTGTACATTAGGTTCCTGAAGGATCAGCATCTGGCTGTGTTCTCTTCTCACTTCATGGCCTCATCCCAGGCAAGTGCTTCAAATACCACCAATTCACAAATGACTCATATTTTAACCAGGCAATTGCCTCCTCTAAACCACATATCCACACACCAACCACCTACTTGACATCTCCTCTCAGATATTTCATAAGCACTTCAAACCCAAAATAGTCACGTGTGAACTTAAGAGGTGTCCCTGCCCATACTTGGTCTTCCAGTGTTTCCTCTATCAAGGAAGGGGCACCATCTCTCTGGTTATGTGAGCCAGAAACTCAGCAGTTGTGTTTGAAATAGCTCTCTCCACTCACCCACATGTAATCCATCAGCAAGGACTGTCAAATTTACCTCCTAATTATCTCTAGAATCCATTTACTTCTCTCAATCTCCACTGCTACCACCTTAGTCCAAATCACCATCATTTCTATTTTTTTTAATATTTATTTTGGGGGGGTGGGGAGAGAGAGAGAGAGCACATGTGAGCAGGGGGAGGGGCAGAGAGGAGAGAGACAATCCCAAGCAGACTCCATGCTGTCATCTCACAAACCGTGAGATCATAAACTGAGCCAAAATCAAGAGTCAGACGCATAACTCACTGGGCCACCCAGGCACATCCACCATCATTTCTTAATAATCTTTATAGCAATGAGTCTCTCTCAACCAGTTTATCTGCCAGTCCATTTTCTTTCAAAATGCAAATCTGGTATCATGACTTCCCTTTACCTCCCTTCCATTAAAATGCCTCAAGGGGTGCCTGGGTGGCTTAGTCGGTTAAGCATCCGACTCTTGATCTCGGCTCAGCTCATGATCTCAGGGTTCGTGAGTTCAAGCCCCACGTCAGATTCTGTGCTGACAGCACAGAGTCTGCTTGGGATTCTGTCTCTCCTTGTCTCTGCCCCTCCCCTGCTGTGCTGTCTCTCTCAAAATAAACAAATAAACAAAAAAAATTTTTTTTAAATGCCTCAAGGGGCATTTTAAGATAAAGACAAATCATCTCAACAGGGACTGTAAGGCCCCCATTTACTCACCAATTTCATTATTTAATTCTCTTTTCATTCCCTGTACTCTAGCCAAATACCCTTTCAGTACTTGCCATGCTCTTTCTTGCCCCAGAGTCTTTGTACATGCTGTTCTCCAGCCTGTGACACACTGCCGTGGCCCTCTCCACCTAGTTAACTCATCTTCATTTTCTAGAGCACAATCACCACTTCCTCAGACAAGACTTCATTGACTCTCTCAGACAAGGACTTACCCTTTTGACAAATCCCACTCGTACACTAACCCAAATACCCGCTTTCTTGTGCCTGGATCCAGGCTGCCAACTGTTGCTGCAGAAAATCACCGATATGCTCTACCAGCCTCAGGTGTATGCTTCAAGAAAGTCCCACCATCATTTTATAGGGAGTCATAGCACTCTGCACCCCAATTTGTGGCTCTTACCAGGATTCTAATTTAACATTTATCTTCATGGCAGTTGTGTGATATCTGCCTCACCCATTTTATTTTATAAGCTCCATGAAGATAGTCTGCTTTCTCCTCACCAACCTATCCCTAGTGGTTAGCCCCTGTGCCTGTCAAGAGTCTCTTCTCAAAATATGACTCTCAAATGGAATCTAAACATTCTTTAAAGTGCCTTACCTTGTAAATCTTCCATCAATTCAAACATCCCAGGATAGTTAACTTGAATTTCATCAGTATCCTATTTAAAAAGAAAAAGGAATATTCATTTGACATATATCACTAAACCCAGATTTAAAAACAGGTCATAGAAATTACCCAGAACAATGTTTCATGGTAAACAGAAACTTTTTTTTACAATATTCTTCACAGATGTCATCTGGTTTATGCTTGTTTTATCAAAAGGTCAAATTACAGAATAATCCGTCACTATTCTAAGAGAAATTTTCCTAACACTCCATCAACTGGTTCCAGGTCTCTCCCTGGGAACAACACAAAAAAAGTCTGTTTTGTATCTGCAAACCATCGCCCTCTTCAAGTTTCTGAAAACTCTTCCAGGACATTGTAATTTTTTAGGGGGAGGGGTTAGTCTGTCCTCTAGACAAAATTTATAGATTTATAGATCTTTACACATCCTTACTGCATTGCTCTATACGTAGTCAATATCAATCTCCTAAAATGTGGCACCAGAATCAAGCCAAATAGGGTCATCTCTCAAGATGTCTTCAATCTACCTCTAGCAATGCAGTCATACTGCAATGGCTCACTTGAATGTCAGGCACACCACTGACACAAAGTTTATTTCTCAAATGGACTTCTGGGACATTACGTCCCATTCTTTCTGAAGCTTGATACACAAGTTTACTACTGACTGGTACAGTGGCAGAGAGTACTGATGTTCCCCAAATGTCCGGTGCTCCTTGATACTTCCCAGACCCTGAAAGACATTTTTTTTCTGGTCAAAGAAGACAGCAAGGTAATAGAGAACTAATGATCCTTTTCCAAGCCATCCCTTTTGCTGTGGTAACCTCAGAAGATGCAAGAGCCAGATGGCACAACCATGGGATAGAGATGGGCTGCCCAATCAGCACAGGGCTGTAATGTGATAAAAATCTGTGTAAGCATGAAGGTATAGGAGTTTGTCTATATTGGGAATTAGCCCCCAAATACAGGACTCATACTTTTTTTTTTTTTTTTAACTTTAGTATCATAACGCAGCATATATCTCAAACTTCAACTTATTTGCACTAATCACTTTGGAGTGTCATTTTTTGTGGTTTGTCATTCTATTTAATGTGTTAATTATTCCTGCCAATTTTGGACTTTAACATTACACAGAATTAAGTACACAGCCCAAAAGAACACTTATCAAAAACATCCACTCTAATTCCTACAGAAATGCAAAACAAAAGAAGGTTTTTTTAACCTCAGAAATAGAAAACAAAGTACAAGCAAGAGTTCACATATACTGTTGATGGGGCATATAAATTGATGTTACTTTTAGAGAATCATTTGACCCTATCTGTCAAAATTTCAATGTACAGATCTCTGACCCAGCAATTCCATTGCCAGAAATTAACCTGGAGATATGCCAAGATTATGTGAAAGGATATTCACTGTAGCATTGTTTGAAATAGCAACAAAACAAAACAAAAAACTAACTGGAAACAATCTAAATGTCTATTAATAGAGAATTGGCTATATAAATTGTATCTATTTAATGAAATACTATACAGCTGGTAAAAAAAAAGCAGTAGATATGGTGGGTGGATACGTGTAGGGGAGATCTCATAAGATACACTATTGACTTAAAAAACCTCAAAGAGTGCTTATAGGAAAAAAGCAACAGAGTGTATATATATATATATTTTAATGTTTATTTATTTTTGAGAAAGAAAGGGCGAGTAGGGGAGAGGCAGAGAGAGAGACGGAGACACAGAATCTGAAGCACACTCCAGGCTCTGAGCTGTTAGCACAGAGCCCGATGCAGGGCTTGAACTCAAAAACCGTGAGATCATGACCTGAGCTAAAGCCGAACACTTAACCAAATGAGCCACCCAGGTGCCCCAACAGAGTGTACATATGGTTGCAATATGTAGGTTTAAATGACATAATTGTATTGTGGCCTATGATGAAAAATTGTTCTGAAAGTGTATACAAGACAACAAAGATCATCTTTGGGGTGAGTGACCAAGTATCTGAAGTCAGGAAAAGGAGACTTCTTTCCACTTTAGACCTGCTGTGTTTATCTCATTCTCTTTATCTATACATTTTTTTACTTCCTTTTTCTTGCTAACATATGCATGATCATGTTGTATGTGCACTTTTTAATAACACCATCTCTGGGTAGTCAATTTCTTCTCTATATTTTTCTACATTGAGAAACTATTTTATGAGATCATAAGATTAAAAAAAAAATTCCTTCCAGCCTGATACCTAGCCATTAAGCAATATCGTTTGAAAACAATCTTTCAATGAAACTAAAAGCATTATCTCCATCTCAATCAAAAGAATACAATAGCTTTGTCAAAGTCCTTATTCAAATTAAGATGGACCATATCTGTAGTTTTCTCCCAATATATTATTATAATATATTAAACTGGCAACTCTAAAAGGAAATGAGCCTCATTCAGAATGTCAACTAACTCTGAAAATAATTCACTAAGAAAGTCATATAAAGGTAAACAGGCAATATTGATTTAACTTGAAAATAAAAATCCATCACAGTGTAAAAACAATATACCTAATGTTGTATGCAATATAAAACTGTGTAGCTGATTGTATATAAGAGTTTTGGGGGATGGGATTTTTAGAAAATGAATTATGATATAATGTTAATACAGCACATTAGAGACAGTGTATGTTTCTCAAGGAACAAATTTGGATAGATTTATTATTAAATCAGCAACTCTCTTAATTTTATAAACCATAAAGAAGATTCCACACCAGTATTTTTGTATTATCTTAGTGTTTGAGTTATTCAGCTCATTTTTCAGAGAAGAATATAGAGGGTATTTCCGTAATAGATTTCCCAATTAACAGAAGTGTAGGATTTTAAATGCTTTAATGTTAGGTTAAACATTTCTGGTAGAAATCTTTCTAAAATACACAATCCACTTTACAACCATACAAAACCACAAGGCAGCACACTTTTGGGGGCCCACAAAGTCAGAATTATTCTTAAAATAATACTAAGATGCTATTTGGCTTTTTCACCTCTCAGCCTCTCACGAGTACAACAGATTCTTCGTTAAGTTACATGATATGTAATATTCTAATAGACAGTCTCATGACTGCAGAAGCAGACATGAGAATCCAGTGCTCTTTTATCATGCCATTCGTTAAAGAAATTTGTAAAAATGAAAAGCAATGATATTCTTCTAATTTATTTTCTTTGGGAAAATAGTTTCTTTCTCCCCCAACAAAACACAAATTATTTATGATAACATATAATAGGCAGACTATTGTTAGTTTTAAACATATTATTAAATACCAAAATTCAGTTTCCATTTCTAATATGGTTAATATTGATAGATATAACCCACATAACAAAAACTCTCTAAGGTCCTCAATAATTTTAAGTGTGTAGCGAGGTCCTAGGACCAAAATTTTGAAAACTGTTACTCTCAGGAGAGAGCTAAGATTTGGGAGATTAAGGACAAATGACAGACTATCACTTTATCTGTACAGTTTAATGTTTAAAATGTATGTATTACTACTTATATAATTAAAAAATATACAGTGATCCCTCTATGTACAATTGCCAGTGTTTGCTTTAATTACAAAGCAGAACCCTCACATGAGGCAGAGCTATCCCATTTCCAGCTGCCAACATCTCAGAATGCAGTATCTTCTGACTCAGGCCATTAACAGTTTACATAAGACACAGCTGTACAGCTGTGAAATCCTGAAAGTTGCTGTCATTTCCTAATGTACTGTCTGTTCCCTTCCCTTGAAGCGCCTTTCCAACTTCAGAGACCCTACTGGTCTAATGCCCCATGCTTTCTACCAAAACAAGGAAGGACAGGGCAATCTATTTTTGGTTGATTTTATGAAAAATACTCACATTAAATCTCCTTAAACAGTTATTTCAATCTTAAATCTATCATCAATGAGAAATCTTTGTCAAGAAATTCCTATTTCTTCCAGGAAAGAGATGTGTCTAGACCTGAGCAGTTAGGAAAATCATAACAAGTCTACTCAACCGATATCTGGAGGCAGCAATGACATCCTTTAGAATGACTCTGCTAATGAAAGGAGCTGGAAGGGGGCAACCACTGTCTTTCCACATGACTCCTAGTTGGAAGCCTAGGATGGGAAAGTGCAAGGAGTATGGGTGGGGGAGAGAGGAAGGCAGGAGCAAATATTTACTTAGCATCTACTATGGTCAAGGCACTTCACACCCTTTATCTTAATACTAACATCCAACCTCAGGTGAGAAACATTTGAATTTTTAAAAACATAATGAATGTTCAGAGACGTGAAGTAACCCCTACCCCTACCCCACCCCCTGATTCCCCTACCTAGTAACGGGGCAAAGTAAGGAACCAAATTATAACTGTCAGACACCAATGCCCTGTAGCATCACTGGACTGTGCTGACTCCATATTTCTTCTAACAGCCTACAGGTCCTCTTTCCAGATCTCTCCAGCCCTAATGGAGTACAGCCCCCTTTCCTACATTCTCTACCCTGGATCATGAATAAACATACCTTCATTTCTGCCTTGTGTGGCACTATTTCAGTTGAGGGCTAGCGGGAGATGCAACACTGTAAGTGCTCCTGTACCTCCCCTTTTCCCAATCACCTAAAGTGTTTCCTCATATTACACGTTACTCTAGATCTGAAGATTCTAATGCACTGGAATAACAGGTCTTAGAAAATAACCTCCTTGTTAACTGAGGTTTGGGTTCTTTTGAGCTATTTTATTTATTCAGGTAACAAGTACTAAAAATTTTATGTTTGTACCTGTGTCAGTCAAGATATGTTTATATAAACTAAATTTAAAAAGAGAAAAAAATGCCAAAACCTTTCCATAATACCATCAATACCTATAATTTTCTATCTTTAAGATGAGAAGTTCTTTCTGAACTGTGTGATTAATGGGTTAATGAGAATTAATCAACTCTCTTGATAGTTACCACAGTCAGTGTATTAAAGCCAGCTCTCCCAAGCAGATGTCCTAGGTCATTGACAGCAGTGAAAGGAGAAACATGTGGAGAAAATCCTCCTTCCCTTTCTGTTTCTGCTAACTGTAACGAACACCGAAGTTCATAGAGTGTGTCACCTCCAAACATTGCACCAATAAACACTCCATCTGGTTTTAAAACATAATGAATCTGTAATAAACACAAGACAACAAAACTACTCAAAATTTTATATAAAAAATTATTAAAAGGATAAAAATACGTTAAGAGAATAAATACGTGGTGTCTGAATCAATATTTTTACGATTACCATTCTTATTTTGTCAAATAATCAGAAAAGTTAATAAATAATATCTAAGGCATCCAGGTCAGAGAAGCACTGTAGTATAATATTACTGTAAAGATAGACAATAATTTATTGGTAGTATTAATACCTATTGATATTAATAATTAGTTGATAGCATTAATATCTACAAAATATGTTCTATGTTTTCAACTTTTCTAATAGACATATATTACTTTTGTAACTATTTTAAGTTTATTTACTTATTTTCAGAGAGAGAGCACGTGAGTGAGCACATATGTGGGAGAGGAACAGAAAGAGAAGGGGAGAATCCTAAGCAGGCTCAGTGCTGTCAGTACAGAGCCTGACTCAGGGTCGGTTCCACAAACTGTGAGATCATGACCTGAGACGAAATCAAGAGTTGGATACTTAACCGACTGAACCACTCAGGCACCCCACAGTTACTTTTATAATCAGAAAAATACTGAAAGAAAAAAAGTTTAAAGTGCAATAGATTGCAAAAATCACAAACCTCTATCTGTGCCCTTTAAATGTCACTTTGTAACAACTCCCATCAAAAGACAAAGTCTATTTCCCCTCTCCCTGAATCTGGGACAGCCTCATGACTTGCTGTGGCCAAAAGAATGCAGTGCAACTGACAGTGTGCCAGTGTCACACCAAGGTCTGAGATGGCCTTACAGGATTCCCTGTGCTGCCACCATGTCATAAACAAGCCTGAATGAACTAGCCTGGTAAGGGATAAGAGACAGGAGGAGCAGATCTCAGTCAGGCATTCCAGCTATGGCCATTCTTGACCAGCCAGCTTCAGGACAATCTAGCAGCTGATCACAGACACATGGGTAAGCCTGGCCAGACCCAGAAGTATTTCCTAACTAAGGCCAACCCAAATTCCCAGCCCACCAGATCATGAACTAAGTAAACTGTTGTTTTAAACCACTAAGTTGGAATAGCCTATTATGCAAAAAAGCTAATTTAAACAGAAAGTTTTATGATTCACAACATTAACCTAGTCAAATATTAGTTTCCTGTAATGAGAAGTAACTAACTCATTTTCCAGCTTTGAAACAAAAACAACTTTTAATTGATAACTTAAGCAAAACAGTGGTTGGAATGGATTCCAGAACCACAAATGTTTACTCACTGACTCTTAGAATTACCATCCATAAATAGATTTGACTCTATTCTCAACAATGAGGAACATTACAGGAAAGGGTTGATTCTGAAGTAAACCCAAAAAATCACAGTAGGCTCTGCTAATCAAAGTACCCATCTTAAATTTATATTTAATATGTCATGAAACAATTACAAAACAGTATACAAGTAAACCAACTGTAAAATCTTCGCTTTCTTACCCTCTGCCCCTTTGGTGTTGCTTCCTTCTCTTGTCGCCTAGCAAGTATCAAAGATTCCCTCCTCAGCTCCCTGCAGCTTCTCTCTACTTCAGAGGGCTTATCAATTCCCATGGATTTCACAAGGATGACTTCCCAATCACTATCTTTAGACTGGACATCTTCCCAGAAATGTGCTAAACTAATTTTCATCTGCCTGTGCCATGGACATGTGTCTCTTGGCACTCACCCTCCCAACACAACCAACAAATACATAACACTTATTCTCAAACCCACTCCCCTCTCCAACTGCCTATTTCTGTCAATTACTATTTTCCATTCTCTTTAGCTGATCATTACCAATCCTTCCCCTACTTTTACTAATCATTTTCCCAGGCATCCAAATTCAAAACTTTAAGGTTGGATCTTCAGATACAACCAGCCAAACAGTTGACTCCTCCTTTACAGGAGTCCCAAATAGTCTCTATTCGTGTTAATTCCTGCTACTGCCACCTAGCTTTAGTTTCTCTCATGCCTGGATGACAGAAGAAGCCTCTTTAATTGAACCAACTTCTGGCATCAGTTTTCCAACTAGCAAAATGAAAACATCTTACAGAGTTATTTATTTAACACATATAAAACAAGGCAGTGATTGGCAAACAGTATGTGCTTACGATATGGAAGTTATCCTGCCCATCAGCCTTTTAATTATGTTACTTTCCTCTTCAAAATTCTCCAGTGGCTCTGAACTGCATAAGGAATGAACTCTAATTCCTTAATCTGTTACCCAAGTCTTCCTAAATTTGGTCCCAACATACCTCATTTCCCAGTACTAAACTAATCTCCAAAAAGGCTCCCTCTCTGTCCTTTCATCCTCATGAGGTGTTCTACCTCCCCCCATCCTGTGATTCTGCCTTCCCACCCCAAATCTGACCTATGCTCCAAGGCCCTGCTCAAGTAATTCCCTCTTCCTGAAACTTTCCTCGGCTACTCCATGGCCCAGTGATTTCCCTCCTCTGAACACAATGCTCTTTACTCACCAGTTCACTGATAAATGCCAAGCAACAAATGTACCTCACACTCTCTA
Source organism: Prionailurus bengalensis (assembly GCF_016509475.1). Taxonomy (NCBI): domain Eukaryota; kingdom Metazoa; phylum Chordata; class Mammalia; order Carnivora; family Felidae; genus Prionailurus; species Prionailurus bengalensis. Next base: position 39,325,793 of record NC_057354.1, on the reverse strand, counting down.
AGTGTAAGGTGTAGGGAAGATATAAATACAAACAAATAGGTTCCTACCCACAGAAAAAACTTACAGACAATTAAGAAAAGGAACCCACACAGAAAATGTCTTATATCAATGTGATGTCAATACTATTCAAAGTTATTTTGGACAATATATAAGCTTTTGTAAATATTTAAAACATTTCATAATTAGATTCATTGAATTACTAGGCAGGGGGGAGTCACCCAATGTACTTCTTCATTTCATCTCATCTCATCTCATCTCATCTCATCTCATCTCATCTCATCTCATCTCATTCTATTCTGAGAGACAGCATGAGCAGGGGAGAGGGGAGAGAGAGAGAGAGACAGAGAGAATCCCAAGCAGGCTCTGCGCTGTCAGCCCAGAGCCCGACATGGGGCTTGATTTCACGAACCGCAAGATCACAACCTAAGCAGAAATCAAGAGTCAGATGCTTAACCGACTGAGACACCCAGGTGCTCACGCAATGTACTTCTCAATATGCCAAAGGGCATCAGGTGTATTTGGCCCATAGAAGATAATAAATACTTGATTTACTTTCATTTCCAATCATCAGAAGTATAAAATGGAAAACATCTGGAAGTTTCTAGTAAAAACAGAAATATTTAGAAGTTTCTAATAATAACACAGCCTATTGGAGTCAACATTAAGTTTCTTACCTGTTCAAGTGCTCTAGGAAGGTCATTCACCCAGTGTAAACTAGAATATGAAAACATATTTGCTTTAGCTTAATTCATATAATTAGTGTAATTATCACTCATATAAAGAAAAGCCACAACAAAAGGTGTTAATTTTGAAGTCTGAAACTGCATATCAAAATTCACTGATTATTTTCATATAAGTTTTAAAGCAAAGAATATTCCCAGGGGAAAACCTTCCTTCTGTCACACTAGAAAATGTGACAGTACTATAATACTATAAAGTATTTAAAACTTAATTTAGGAAATCTCTTCCATTTTCTTTTGCCTCTATTCACCGTCTCCCAGTGTGTGGTGATATGTGATGGCAAGAATCAGTCTCTGTAGAGTATGGTCACACTATCTTGACTAAGGTGGTATTCTCTTATGCTGACTTCCAGGATAGCACTGAATGCCCATTTCAAACCATACTGGGTTAAGCTCACATTTATCTTTCATAATGTTGTCTAACAATTATTAGATACTTTAAAAATTAAGAAGGTCATACCATATCATAAGGTCTATCATACTTATGGGGGAACTGAAAGCAATGGAATTAGGCACTTGCAAACAGCAAGCAGAGGAGCTAAAACTCACATTCAGACTCCCTGCCCAGGGCTGTTTTCCTTAGACCAACATTCTCTGTAATATTTTTCATTTCATGATAGAACGCAAATACTTTTCTATATTTGTTTAGCATATCTTAAGAAGCAGGGAAGAGATTATAAACTCACTGAAGAAAACAGCAAGAGTGCATGCAACTCTCCCAATTTGTCTGGGGCTGAGAGATTCCTGGGACATAAGCCTTTCCAGTGTTAACACTGGCAAAGTCTTGGGTGACTGGCCACCCTAAAAACAGCTATCAAAAGGGCTGTGCTGACATGAAGAGCATGTTGAATCTTTGAAAGAAAATATGACTATAAAACAAGACAGGGGAGGGGCGCCTAGGTGGCGCAATCAGTTAAGCGTCCGACTTCAGCCAGGACACGATCTCGCGGTCCGTGACTTCAAGCCCCGCGTCAGGCTCTGGGCTGATGGCTCAGAGCCTGGAGCCTGTTTCCGATTCTGTGTCTCCCTTTCTCTCTGCCCCTCCCCCGTTCATGCTCGGTCTCTCTCTGTCCCAAAAATAAATAAACGTTGAAAAAAAAAAAAACAAAAAAAACAAGACAGGGGAAGTAAGAATATTTTATTTTGGGGGCACCCGGCTGGCTCAGTTGGCGGAGCATCTGTGAGTTCAAGCCCCCCAGTAGGTACAGAGATTACTGAAAAAAAAAAAAAAAAAAAAAAAAAGTCTTAAAAAAAAGGAATATTTAATTTCTCTATTAGACTCTGAGTTCTTTGAGGGCAGGATCTCTGTCTGGGTTCATTTTTGTATTCCCCAAAAGAATCTAGCTCAGAGCCTAGTATATTATAATCTATTCAATAAGTATTTATATATTTATGTAATAAATGTGGAGGGCCACAGTAGGAAGCACAAATGGAAAAAAATAACCTTCGGGACTATATTTCTGTGTGGAAGAAAAACTGATGTTGAAGGAAATACTAGCTTTTCCCTATTTGCCAGAATGAGTTTGTAAGGGCTCTAACGTTTGAATATTGGAGCCAGTATATTCTTTACAACTCCTGCCTCCATTAATATTGATACTAAGTAACGTGTATTAGGAAGGAAAATCCTTCTATAATAGATTAGCTTTACCAAGCTGAAAAAAGTTGGGGAGAAAAAAGTTAAGATACTATATTATCTCCACTAGGGAGTATAATTTATTATTCTTTACCAAAGAAATCTTATTGTTTATAAACCAAGAAAACTGGTTTGTGACTTTAAAAAAGGTTATTAAGAATTTACTCCGGGGTGCCTGGATGGCTCAGTAGGTTGGGCAGCCAACTTTTGATTTCCACTCAGGTCACGACCTCACTATGGGATTGAGCCCTGTGTTGGCTTCACGCTAACAGCACAGAGCCTACTTGGGATTCTCTCTCCCTCTCTCTCCGTCTCTTCCCCACCTCAAAATAAATAAACATTACAAAAAAAAAAAAAAAACTTGCTCTATTAGCCATTTTATTTATCTCATAACAATTAAAATTTTATAGCACGAATTACCTATTTAAAACATACATTTTGAAGAAGTACAAACAGATTACCAACCTTAAGCTGCTAACTACCAGGTCAAATGTATTTTCTCTGAAGGGAAGGAACTCTTCATCAGCTAAAACACTGACAGTAGGGATTTCCATTTCTACGGTATTTTTCTAGTGATTAAAAAATAAACACATTCATATAGAATGTCAATTACTAATACAGTCATTATTTAAGTCAACATTATATTTATTTGGCAGTTTCTATCCCTTTTAAAACCAGAGTCACAGAGAAGCTCAAGAAGTGTTTCTTAAATGACACAAACTGGCTAGTTGGAAAAACATAAACAGGATCCTATCTCACACTAAAACAAATCTCAGAAGGCTGAAAGTTTCAGTGGCATAACTTAAGCCATAAAAGTAATAGACGAAAATAGGGGTGAACATTTTCATACTCTTAGGTGGAAACATTTTAAGCAAGCATAACTCAAAAGCCAGAAACTATAAAGGAAAAGACTGATCTACATGATGGTAAACCAATCAAAGACTTCTAAAAACCCATAAACAATGTAAACAACACACTTTGGGAAATATTTACAACACAGATGATGAAATTAATATCCCCCCCAAACAAACTCTTACAAACTCCCCACAATAAGAACATGCTAAGGCAACAATGCAGGTACAGGCACATCACAAAATTACTTACAAATTCACAAATTAAGAAATACCAATAGCCAAAAGACATCAACAGCCGGTTGGGGGCATTCATAATCAAAGTGCAAATAAAAATATCAGTAAGATTCTACTTTCTGCCTATTAAACTGACAAAGACAGAATCCATTGGCTCAGTGCTGCCAAACAGGAGAAAAAAGTGCTTTCATACAATATTATATCTTTCTAACAGCAGTCTGGAGATGTATATAAAAAATTTAAAGATGAACATCGATGAGTTCATAAATTCCACTACTAGGAATTTATTCCCAGAGAGAAAAATAAATCAAATGTACAAAGTTTCTTTGTATAAGGATGTTCTTCCCAGTGTTGGTTATTAAGAAACTAGAAATATAACTGTCCTTCAATAGAAATTTAGCCAAATAAACCATGGAATATTCTTATATTAGAATACTATCTAGTCATTTTAAAAGGTGGAATTTGTATGTATGTATATCATTCGTTGATATAAAAGAATGATATCCTGTGAAAAGCACGGCATGTTATCATTATATCATTTGTATAAAATTGTAGAGATAGCTATACATCTGCAAAGGTGGAGACCCAAATGTCAACAGTGGTTGTCCCTGAATGGTGGGGACCAGGGGTGATATTTTCTTCTCCTTTATATTTCCTCCATTGTCTAATTTTTTTATGTGTTATATTTATAATCAGAAAAAAAAATAAAGCTATTTTCATTTTGAAGGAAATAAAAATAAACAACTAAAAATAAAACCAAGAGATCAGAAATCAATAGTGTTAAAAAGCTACCTACCAACGCATTTTCTGCAATGTCTACTTGGAAGAACTTTCCAACAGTTTCCTGCAATGGAATAAAATTAATTAGATAATACAAAACAAAAGCCTACTAACAAAACAAAATAACTACTGAAATTGCTCAAGGAGAAAGTGATAATTTGTAGGTAAATTTTTAGCTTTGTAAGGGTATTTTCCTGCAGTAAAACCAGTATAGTACACAACTAACTTTAATAACACATAGTAAGTTACACAGATTTAAATTTAAATAACCATGACTATATTTAATACATTTAACTATACTTAATAAAATACACAATCCAGGTGTGAGTAATCAACATCCTGAGTTTACTCCAGAGGATTAAGACTTATGCGTGCTGAGAACTGGTCCCCGCTCCTGGGCCACAGAAGTCCTGGATAGTTTTCCTCCCTCTTTTAGCTGTTCATTCAAAGAGTTTACACAGAGTAAAGAAAAGACTTAATAAACACAGATACTTGGGAGCGGTTGGGGGGGGGGGGTAATAGGGGTTCGCTGGTTTCATTTTCCCTGTTTCATGTCTCCCCTCTTCTTTCCAAAAGGAGAAAGCACTGCACCACTTCTTTCCTAAGATTAACACTTTCCACTATGCTCTTTTCTACAGGATCCTGCTCCCTCCATCACCATCTCTATCAAATCTTTCATCTATCTCTTCTGTGTCTCTTTCCCTCACCTCGAAACAGTCATGAGCCTCCCAATCTGGAAAGATCTCCTCACCTCTAACTACCTTCTGGTTGTTCTGTCTGCAATCTGCAACTCTAATTCTCACCAATGTCTTTCTCCTTAATTCTTGATATCTATTTCTACTCTCCCTGCTCATGCTATTTATAAAGATTACTAACAACCTAATCAACTACAACAGTGTGTCTCCTCTCAAGTCCTATTTCACTTGACCTGTCTGAAGTCCAGCTCTGTTGTAGTCCTCCCCTCCTCTGTTAAAGAAGCCAATCCTTTCCACTTCATGCACACCCCCTTCTTAAAGAACCTCCTGCCCACAACTTGAAAGGATACCCTATCATTACCTGGCTGACTACCCAAGTGCAACTGCCAAGTGGCAGAGCTAAATTTGAAATACCTATCTGCCCAAGTTCAAGGCAATGCTCTTAACCTCAACACCCCAATTCCAAGTACACATTTCCAACTACCTGTCAGACATTAACACTAATATAGTCCACTGTTACCTCAAACTCAGCAAATCTAAAACAGGAATAGCCTGTGCTCCTTGCCCCACCACATCCCCTGACTTTTTCCAGTCAGTGAGGGAATAACTTCAAAGTTACTTTGCATTTATTCATGTAATGTTCATTTAATAAACCTTCATTGTGTATTCTAGGTACTGGGAATTTAGCAGTGACCAAAAACGAGCAAGTCTATGGAGTTTACATTCCCTAAGAGAAGACAGACACCAAATAAACAAACACATCAGGTGCTAAAAAGTGTTGTGGAAACAAATAAGGCAAATACCCAGCGGAGAATGGGGACCTTATTTTTATAGAATAGTCGGGGAAGGAATTTTTGATGAGGGGTCATTTAAGCAAAGACCTGAAAGAGGCGAGGAAGTAAGCCGCACAGATATCTTAGGGAAGAACGCAAGAACAACTATAATGCAAAGCCCTGGCCAGTTTGAGAGTCAGTGAGAAGGTCAGGATTGCTGAAAAATAAGGAATGAGGGGAAGGAAATGAGGTCAGGGACATGTTAGGGAGCCAGATCACTGAGGGCCTTATGGATTAAGACTAGCTTATTACTGAGTTAGATAAGAAGCCAAAAGTTCTGAGCAGAGGACTGGCAATGAACTGACCTGTGCTTTAAAAGGATTACTTTGCTGTGAGAATGGACTACTGGGGGCAAAGGTAGAAGCAGGGAGGTCATTAAGGGGCTACTGCAGTGTAGACCAATACGATAATAGTGAAAGTGGTAAGAAGTAGTAGTTAGGGATATATTTTGAAATCCAAATAAAATTTGCTGATGGATTCAATGTGGGAGGGGAGGACACAAGAAGAATCAATGAATAAGTTTTCTGGCCTGAGCATTGTTTGTGTTTGTGGAGCCTCTCACAACCCCCTCCCACCACCCCAGCCCAAGTGCATGCTTTTCTGAAGTAGATTTTACACAGAAAGCCCACTTTAATTGGTGTCCAACACAGTATCATATATACAGGGGTTAAAACAATAAATGTCTTTATGTTCTGAATTAGAAAATGCAAAATAAAATGGTATAAGCCTTAACAATGGCTACTTATAAATACACAAAGATTTCTAATCAAATGATAAAATATTTTTCCCAGCTAAAAAATTAGTTCAATCACATTTTCCAAATGAATGTCGATCTGATTTTAATTTGAAGTATCAAAAACATGTGCACAGAATGGGAATGAAGAGCAACATATCTTACATAGACTTAAACTATAGGTAGGAATCATTATATAAAATGGATAAAAAAAAAAAAAGAAAAGCCACTTTAAGAAAAAAATACTTACGAGGAGACACAAAACAACTATTGGTTTGCCATTAAAAAAAAAAACTTGGCAATTTTGATATAATCAAAATCTAAATATGATACAAGCTGAATTAAGGAAGACTTTAAGATTAGCCAATTTTATTTCTTAAAGTAAATTAAGTCATTGAATAGATATACCTTATTCAAATGCTGTGCTATGTAACCTCTTCCACAACCAACATCCAAAGCAAGGGAAAATTTTCTAAAAAGTAGACACAGAAGTTATGATTTGTCTGTAATAACAGTCCATAAAACAGTTATTAAGAAGTAATTTTTCTTAAATAAAAACATATTAATGAATACAACTTTCAAAAAGTTATATTATCTGCCTTTTCTGCCTCACCTCACAAGCTATTTCTACCAGAGAACATATTGAAAGAGCAAGTCTGTCTGGTACAGACATTCACAGGACCCCACAGTTAACCAGCTTTCCATGAGGCTGCTCCAAGATATGAATTCAAAGAACAAATTTGGTAGGAGTATTTAAATTTGATAATATATCCAAATAAAGAATGAAGAGAAGCTAATGTAAATTAACATGAAAATATCTGCATACTTATTTAGAACTTACTAATTATCTTTTTCTCAAATTTGTTGAGGCAACAGGTGACTTAAAATCATCACGTAAAATATCATGAACTATTAATATGTTAAGCTAAACACAAAACAAAACACCAACTAAATAGTAGCTAACTTTTACTGAAATCTTACCAGATTCAAAGCAATGTGCTATGTGCTCAAAGTAACTCAACCCAAGGTCACTCAACTAATAAGCAGCAGTCAGAACTTGAATTCAGTTAGTTTGAATCCTGGAACCAAAACTACTACCCCCATGCTACGTTGTCTTCTCTAAATAAATGTCATACTAAACCACACCAGTTAACACATCTAAGTGTAGGCCATCCACAGGTTTAAGAAAAATTTGTGACAAGAAAACTTAAAATTGCATCCATTAATAACATATTTTCTATTGGAACCAAAAGAGTCCTTTTCCAATTTCTGTCAAAAACCTATGTCAAAAATATAGAACACCAGTACACAATTGGAGAACTGGTGTGAGAAAGAACTGTTTATTTACAAAATGCTCACTATCTTGACTGTGAACACAGGCAGTGTGACATGTTGAAGTGCACAGCTTTGGGATGAGAAAGATGTGATTTAGAATTCTGGGTCAGCAATTTACTGGTTCTGTGACCATAGACAAAATCTTACTGAATCTGTTTCCCCATCCATAAAATGGAAAAGTTACTACCTCACTCGAGAGAATTTTATGAAATGGTGCATGGAAAGTATCTAGCACAGTACAAATGCTCAACAAATGTTGGTTATGAGTTGCTATTATTATAAGTTGTAACAGTATTAAGTGGACCTCAGATACCACAAATAAGACATTTAATAATCTGCAGGGCTAGTTTTTAAAAATCAACAAAAGATCAGGGTGGACAATACAAACTATACTTTGTAACAATAGAACATTACTTCAAGGACATTTACACTGGCACTTTTTTTTAGACTGGTATTTTTAATGATTTAATTCTAAAGAGTTAATGTTAGTTTAAGACATGCCATAATCACAAGTCTCTCTGTAAATGATGTTTTGCTCAGTACTAAGGCATACTAAGACATACAAAGACTGTACAATCCATACTGACTTAGAAAATTCAATGTTTCATTTTTAATAAATGGCCTAAAATCCAAGCAAATGTAGAGAACTATTTGTTTCATTTCCTAATAAAACAGATGAAATGGGGGTAACTATTTGTAACAATGAAGCATTTTTTCTTACCTTATGAAGTTAATTCATACCAAGATTCTAAGTAGCAAGAATATCTCTAAAAAATTACTGTTTTTGATTTTATAAAATTCCTTTTATAGACAAATGTAATAAATTCATCCCATGTTGGTGTAATTTAACCAACAATTTAACCGCAATGTTTTCATTAGTGGCTTTTGGCCAGATGAAATTGGATCAGTCATTCAGGCTCAGAGAGAAGCTAGGAGTTGTGCTTTTTTTTTTTTTTCCCCAAGAATGAAATAAAAAGAACACTTGTTCTCCTATATATTATATATGTGTGTGTGTATATATATATATATATATATATATATATACACACACACACACACACATATATAAAGGAGAGACTTAGAGTGTGATTAACATTGAGAATCCTGGTAATAAATTCGTCTAGATTCTGCCATACATTAAGCTCTCAGCATTCAATCTCTTGAATTTCCAGTCAAAAAATTGTATTTTATTATGATAATCATCACTTACCTAGCTATGTCATATACGCGGTCTGCAATCCGGCTTCCAACCTGAAGGATTACAAGCGGCAATGATGTATATAAATCGAGTACGCATAATAGAGAAGTGACACTCTTTTTCCAGCATTCAACAATCCATAGGTTACTTATGTTTCAACATGCTGATAAGTACTTCTCCCTATCCCATTTTCAATCTGACCACAAATTATAAATAGGAACATAATTATTAAATTACCCTAGGAAACAGATTGAGGCAAATTACTTCAGACGTCAATTTAATAAAATCAAGGCTAAATATTCATGTATATGTATATATGTATTTGGCTATAAGATCACAAGGATAAGAAGTAATAGGAGCATAACAGGTACAATATTGTCCACAGAAACCAGCATGAGATATATGAAAGTGAAAAAATATTGTTAGCTGGGGTTTATTACAGATCAATGTATAAGCAATCATGTAAAAATTTTATTACTTGAAAACTGCTAAGAAATTCTGTGGAACTACTACACAGGTAACTTTTCTAAGCAACATGTGCAAATTAGAAAGTCAACCAAACCTGAAGAGACTGCACTTCCTGCTATTCTCCCCAATCCCACCCCAATCTAAAAGAGGTCATAAGGTCGGTGCCTCCTTATGCTACACTAGCTTCATCTGGCAGGAATAAAGATGTGGGAGCCTAATATCCCTCACATTCCACTAATCCTTCATAAACACCCCAGAGTTTTTATTAGGACTTGGGAGTTCAGAACATATGCGTATTTGCTTTTGGGGGGAGAAGGGGAAGGAAGGAGGTATGGCAGAAGTCTTCTAGCAGGGTACACTTGATGTATCATTCCCACTATGAATACTTTTTGTTTATGTTAAAAAGAACTCTCATACACTTTATCTCATTTATTCTAGTCCTGTACATTGACAAGGCTTCGGTCAAGTTGTAATCTACACGCTTTGCTTGGAGAAGAGTGGTTAGAAATACACATCTTCTAAGTACATATCATTATGAACCCTAAAAAGAAACAGAGTCAATCACCTGGTCAGGCCAGGCTTGCACAGAGTTCTGTCCAAAGGAGCTCAAAAACTGTTTCCTGCTTTTCCTTGAAAGAGTTCATTATACTTAACTTCAATTTTGCTTCATCCCCAAAGAAACACTTCCTTAGGATGAACTTGGTGCTGCATATACAGAGAGCAGAAACCCCTAGTTTCTAGTCCACCTGGACATAGGAAGAGGTCTTTTAAACCAGCACAAATCAGAGACCTTAATTTATCTTAAATTTTCCTAAACATAAAACGGATCCCATCGCTTCACTGCTTAAAACCACTCAACAGGCTTGCATTCCTCTAGAGCAGTTGACCAACAGAAAAACAATGAAAGCCATATATTTAATTTTTAATTTCCTAATGGCCACTTAAAAAAATTAAATTTTTTAAATGTTTATTTATTTACTTATTTTTAATTTTAACGTGTATTTATTTTTGAGACAGAGAGAGACAGAGCATGAACAGGGGAGGGGCAGAGAGAGAAGGAGACACAGAATCTGAAACAGGCTCCAGGCTCTGAGTGGTCAGCACAGAGCCCGACGCAGGGCTGGAACTCACAGACCTTGAGATCATGACCTGAGCCGAAGTCGGACGCCCAACCGACCGAGCCACCCAGGCGCCCCAATGTTTATTTATTTTTGAGAGAGACACAGTGCGAGCAGGGGGGTGGGGGTGCGGGGGAGCAGACAGACAGGGATACACAGAATCCAAAGCAGGCTCCAGGCTCTGAGCTGTCAGCACAGAGCCTGACGTGGGGCTTGAACCCACGAACCATGAGATCATGACCTGAGCCGAAGTCAGACGCCCGACAGACTGAGCAACCCGGGCACCCCTCTAATGGCCACATTTAAATACTAAAAAGAAACAGCAGAAATTATTTTTAACATATTATACTTAACCCAATATATCAAAACTATAATTTCAACACGTAATCAAGATAAAAAAATTAATGAAATATTTTGCATCCTTTTTTCAGTCACTGAAATCCAGTGTATTTTACACTTAACAGCACATCTCAGTTGGACTAGCCACATTTCAAGTGCTCAATAGCCACATGTGGCCAGAGATGGCCATACTGAATGGGCAGCTCAGTTAGACAAGTAAATCCGAAGTCCTCATCTCTTACCGTCCTAATAACCCGAGTCCTCTCGGCCTGACCTCCTCTTCCACTCTCCTCTTCACGGAAGCTTCACTGGAGGCCTCAACAAGGTCCTCAACAAGGTCCTTCCCGCCTCACGGACACTTGTCCTTCTCTTTGATTACAAGGCTACTCTCTCCAGATCTCAGCTTGCCTCATCATGTCCTCTTCCTGACCGGCCTTCTCTGACCATCGGAGTCCTCACCCCACTTCACTTTAGTACCTCACCTTACTTTGGCTGAAATTATATTTCTTGTTCACCTACTCCCATAAGAATGAAACCTCCTGAGGGTAGCGGTCTTACTCTGCCCAGGACATACATGTACACAATTCAAGCGATATTTGCTGAGTGAGTGAGTGAGTGAGTGAATGAACAGCTTACAAATATCCCGGTCCACCCCTTCAGAGATTACAGTAGAGGCTCAGGCAGAACGGCTGCTCAAGGTCACACGTGATGTGGGGTCTGCTGGGGCCTGGCCGGAGTCCCCGGACTCGGAGCCAGAGCTCGGCGTCGCCCTTCCCCTGCTGCCGCGCGGACTCACCTCCTCCTTCAGATAGTCAAACTTCATGGGTTCGGGCTGCCGGGCCGCCCAGTTCTTCTGTTTTCTCTTCAAATCCCGGTCGAAGATATTTAGGGCTCTGGGCGAGGTGCTGCCCGGGGGAGAGACGCCGGAAGCAACCTTTCTAAGGCCGAGGTTCTTTGCAGGGACCGCAAACACCAGAGATCTCCGCCGCCACAGACAGAGGACGCCTAACCGCAACATCTCCCCCGGTAAAGCAGGCGCATTTACGTTGCGCCTGCGCCACCGCGGCTCCGGCGCCTACGCTACGGGTCGCCGCAGAGGTAAAGGGAACGTAGTTTGGACCAGTTCTCTTGCCGTCCCGGAGGAGCGTCCCGCGGAGGACTCTGGGTCTGCGTCGCATGTGAGACGCGACGAGGGGGTGAGTAAGGTTGGATTTCTGAAAGGGCTGCAGAGGATCCCGAACTAATCTCTGACAGGGTCTCCTTCGGATTCACGGGGGGGTTACCCCTTTTCCCTTGCCATTCCGGTCTCGTTTTTCAGACTTCCTCGATCCTCCCCAGGGTCCTTTTGAGGGACCTCAGTCCGTAGCTGTGCCCTGAGGTTTAAGGTTGGGTAGGAGATCGTCGTTCTGGGATCACCCTGGTGTTCTCCGCGTTAGAGGGTGGGTACAGGGGAGAGTGGGCTATGGAAATGAAGGTGGGGGTCAGAAGGTGACGTCAGGTCGCCCTTCTCCGCCTGAATATCTGACGTTTATCGAATGCATTGAGCGTAAACATTAATACTTACACCTAATAACTAGATGAAACACCTATTCCCTTCCCACCTGTTCAGAGGGTTAAATGATTAAGTGTGTAAATGCATCATTGAAACCTGTGATTTTTTTTTCTTTTTGGTTATAAAAAGTTGTTTTCAAATTTAAGGAAAAAAATAAGCCTTTCAAAACAAAACACTACCCTGTTTGATTAGTTCTTTTTTGTTCTTAATAGTCAATGACTCTTAGCTCTGCAAAAGCAAATTGAGATGTTAAACCATTAGGAACTATTTTCAAGGGAACAATACTAATCTCTCCCACACCTACAGAGTCTAATATGTTTCAAGAAGAATCAGCCTGTTTGGGCCGTAGTTCTTATAAAATAAGAAAAAATAGAAAGAAGTGAAATGTATTAACTACGATGAAACTACCTGATTTTTGAAGGATGCTCGGATTTATAGAGGGAACTTTGTGAGCTAAACCTAATTGATTTGGGTCTGTTAGGACACTAGCCATGTAGAATTAAGGGCTGTCCAGAGTAGCATGAGGTGAAGACTAACAGAGAATGGGACCAGAATGTGAAGAAACAAATGAGACCAACTGAGGCTTGGGAAACTTGATTACATTAGCTTTTAACTTGTAACAAGTACAGGTATATAAAAAGAAATGTACAAACTGAGTAGTTGGCTAGTAAGCATTGGCTTACTAAGCCAATTGGCTAGTAAGCATTTTGCCTCCCTCTGTAAAGCCCTGGAGTTCTGTTTGGTTTTGCCTTAAATTTGTTTCTCCAAATGCTCTGTAATCAAAAGAGGATTTTCTGATTGTTTTTGCTTTTCTGCATGTGACTAAGAATAAGTTTGGGAAATGAAATTGGATGTGTTAACTTTATGTACGTTTAACTTAGAATATATTGTGAATTAGTATTTTTTCCCAAAGCATCTTGTATTACTAATCCTTCATTATTATAACATTTGTTTTGCTTTTTAGTGTTTGATTTCTTCAAAGCATTTGTCCAGTCAGACATTTAAAAATGGCATCCAAAGAAGAAATAATGAATGACCAGCGGTTTAGGAGGGTTACAAAGGACCCAAGATTTTGGGAAATGCCAGAAAAGGATCGAAAAGTCAAAATTGACAAGAGATTTCGAGCAATGTTTCATGATAAAAGGTTCAAGTTGAATTATGCTGTGGATAAAAGAGGACGCCCCGTCAACCACAGCACTACAGAGGACTTGAAGCGTTTTTATGACCTTTCAGATTCTGATTCAGATCTATCTTATGAAGATGATAAAGCATTGAACCAAAAGAAAAGAAAGAAGAAAAAACCCCAGACTAACAACAAAATAGAATCAAAAAATCTAGTTGAAGAGAAAAAGAGAGAAAGCAAAAAAATTAATCAAAAGGATTCTGGAGATAAAAATGATTTGGATAACTCTGACAGAATTCATAAAATGGAAAAGTCATGCAAATCTAAGAAGGTAGATTCAAAAATAAGTTCTAAGAAAAACAGAGAAGAATTTACACAGAAAAGTACAACAGGGAAAAAAAACATTGTTCAACATAGTACAGAGTCATGTCCCAAAGGAAAAGTAGACTTGGGCGTCTCTGAAATTGTGAAATCTCCCAAGCTCAAGTCCTCTAAGACAAGAAGAGAAATGCTATCAGGTTTGTTGGAAAGATTACAGATACTTTGATATTACATTACTAATTTTTATACTGATTTTTTTAAAAAGGAGACATGTAGTAAGAATTTCTATAGTATAATGAGAATGATCAAATGCTTATTTGGGAGATAAAGCTATGAAAGAAAGAATACCATGTAATGATTATTAATTTTTTATTTTGTGTTATTAATTGCTAGGAGAGAAAAACTTGAGGCTACACAATGATTGTGATTTGTGGTGGGGACTAGTTAGAGCTATGTTCTGTAACCAAATAAAGCGTTATATATTGTCATCACACAGTAAGAAGAGGTGTCTGAAGAGGGTTAGTAGAGTTGGGTACTCATTCATCCTTCATTCAGCTACTTGTAGTAACTTGTAATGTGGCAGATAAACATGAGTAAGATATGGGCCCCCATCTTAGGCCTACTACTAGCTTATATGATGTCTGTGCACATTAGAAAAAGTTACACCCTTTTAGACATGCAGAGCTCCCAGAGCTCACGGTTTGGTAAGGGCCAGCAGCTTTGAGTGAAGCAGTTAGGTTTATTTCCCCTGAGCAGACACAACACGCCTGTAGAGCGTGTTAGTGGAGTTTGGCCTTGATTTCAGCCCTTCCTGGCGCTTTGCAGATCCTCTTTTGTAAATAACGTCCTGCTAAACTCTGCAGTGGCATCAGCTAAAGCGGCACTGTCTAATAAAAAATGTATAATTTTGAATTTTCTAGTTGACACATTAAGAAGTAAAAAAAACAGGTGAAATTCATTTTTAATAACATAATATTTAACCTAACACATCAAAAAGTTCATTCAAGATGTAATCAACTTAAAAAAAGTTTAATGATATAGTTTACATTCTATTTTCATACTAATCTCAAGTATAAAATTTGAATGAGCCACATTACAAGTACTCAATTGCTACATGTGGCTGCTTGTACATACTGGACACCACAGATCTAAAGTAGAAGAAATTAGGTCCATAATATATGATAGAATAATGGTAAGTGGTATAAAAGATATTTAGCAGAGGGCTATGAGAATTCAGAGGAAGACATCGCTCAAGATATGGCAACCAGAGAAAAATTGATAGGAGAAGTACCATCAGATTTGGAAAAAGTAAATTGAGGGACCAGAGCATTCTATATAGAAAGGACTTTTTGAGCAAAGATATGGTTGGATATTTTCAGAAGAGATAAGTATTCCCATTTGATTAGATAATAAGGTCTCTAAAGGGGTGAGTGGATAACACAGCTAAAAGTGGTTGTTTGGAACTAAGAAATGTCTGATTCTAGTTCATGTCTACTTGTTTACTTATTAAAATTTTGTGTCCCGTCCAGCAGCAAGGAATTTTGAGTGTTGGTGTTGCCAGTTGTTGATGTTGTTAATTGAAAATTGGTATTCAGATGAGCCCAAAGCTGGCTGTGATTATGAGACCCAAGGAAGATAGGCATCCAGGAAGAGCCTGAGAGGTCTTGACAGGCTGAGATTATATTGGAAAGGTAGGAGGTATCAGGCAGTAGATAGAATTCTAGATAGGGAGTAGGAGGTCAGGATGGGGTGTCATTTCGTTTGTAGTGGAACCAGGCAGCAAACTGAGGTGTAGGGAGAAGGGATAGGAGTTTGGTTATTGAAATTGGAGAATAAGATCAGAATAGGAACAGCAGCAAGATTTGTTTGATGCTGAGTTTGTGAGATAAGTTAGTCTAGCCTCTTTTAAATTTCACTTGATTTGGGGCATTGGATTAATAAAACATACCCATATAATCCTTTGGATTGATTTTATAGAATCTTTTTATATATCTCCATTAAATTTTCTCAGTAAGCTTGAGACATTAGGATAGATTAATTGGGAAACAAGACTAAAGTGATTTATGTTAGGATACACAGAGCTGGGCCTGCGACTCAAGTCTTTGAATCTTTCTTTCTACCCCATCATGTTTCTTCCAGTAATTTACATCAGTTCTATAGTCTAGAAAGGCATTAGGTGTAAGTAAGGAATAGTGACTTTGTATATAACCATCTTTTGTTCATTATTCATTTGTCAGTTATCATTCCAGCAACTACTATGTGCAGGGGTCTTTTTAAGTGCTGCAAGGTACAGGTGATGTGAGGAGGTATGGTTTGGTATTATGTGTCATTATGATATGTTGCTGCCCAGCACTTGTACTCCTAAGAACTTATTTTAATTGGGCATAAGTGCAAATAATATGCATTATAGCATTGTTTTTAAAATGTAAAATTAGCATAAATCAGGGGATTGATTAAATAAATTGTGATATATACAAACATTTATGATATATGAAGCTTCAAAAATAAGTTGCAAAATAGTAATAATGGTGTGACAAGCCACTTTAAAAAATTAATGGATACATCATAGAAAACAGATTTAGGGAATTATGTACCAAAATAGCCATCCAGGTATCTCTGCATGAAAAATTACTAGTCTTTTTATTTTCTTTATTAACCTGTATTTTCTTAATATTTTTCCAATGAGCATTCATTACTTTTATAATGGGGGGGTAACAAAGCATTTTTTTAAGTAGCAAGGTAAGTACTGTTTACAGTTACTGTAGAGCAGTACCATCCAGGAATAGAGAGATAATCCTACATTATCTAGTATTGTATACATGGTGGGCTCTGAGCAAATATTTACTGAATAAATCAGTACTCTGAATGTACTCGGTATTATCAAAAATATTAAAATACTAGATCTTTTTTAAGTCTTTCGTGTATTGATTTATTATATAACCCAAATCACACACAAAGTGTGATGTATGTACCATTGTCATACGGGAAAACATGGCATATGTAACAAGATACTCAAAGTTTTTTATGTTAATAGATATGTATTTAGGAATAAATATTTAAGAAAAAGTAGAACCACTACATCACATCTGTGACATCAGAGATACTTAGAACAAAGCTAATTTTTTTAATTAAAATTTCAATTTAGTGAAAAACATCAGTGATATGCAAAAATCATGAAAATGGCATAATAATGACTGATGCTTGAGAAATAATTGCAGTATTAGATAAAGGTAGATCTCTGAGGTGTTATTTCTGAGCACATTGCTTAAAAGTGAATTCTGGTGCTTGCCTCATAGTAACTCTCCTTCACTGTTGTGGTGTTTTTTGATCTCATATGCAGAACTTATGATAATTCCTTTTTTTGGCTTTTTCACATCTACTGGCTAGTTATTTTTTATGGTCCCCCACTCTCTTGTGGTACTAAAACAGAAGCCCATTTCTTTTCCTCCTAGCAGAACTCTTTCATTTAGTCTCAGATCAAATGGCATCTTTGTGAAGCCTGTCTTAAATACCTCTCTGCAGGCAAATTTAGATGTCTCTATTGTGTTACCTTAGAATAAAGCTTCATTATTCAATAAACAATTTCTTTTGGCTTATGAACAATCAGGAGCATAGGATCATGTTACAAGCCATCTCCCTTTTTCTTTTCCTGAGTTCAATGCCTTTTATTTACATAGTAAAGTAAGTAGTAAATACTAGGTCAGTGAATAACCATTATAAGATTATAGGACCAAGGGAAAAACTAACTTTGAATTTCATTCTAAGCATTAAGCTTTTAATATTTTTTTCATTTCTCCAAATAGAGCTTTAAGCAGAAACATAAGCTCCAACTTAAAGATGAATAAAATGTGTGAGATACTGTATATCAACATACACATACCCATAGTAGAAAGAATCATATAAATTGCTTTAGAACTGGAAAATGAGGTTTTTCAGAGTTACGAGGGTTAAAAAAAAATCCAATATAAGTAAAAACAATCTTTCACTCTTCATGGTATTGCTATTAGTTACAAAGTTCAAGATTTAGCAGAAAACCTGTGTTTTGCCCGGCATAGGTGATCTCATCCACATCTCAAGCTTCTGTTGTCACTACACATGAGTGAGTGAAAAGTTTTATCTCCAGCATGCAACTTTTCTGAGCTGTAAACTCATACGGCCAGCAGCCTTCTTGATACCTCCTCGTATATGATTCCAAGGCACTTCAGATTCAACATAGTGAAAACTGAACTCATGATCTACCTCTACCAAGCAAGCAAACTGTTTCTTTTCCAATATTGCATGTTTATCTATGTATCTATCTATCTATCTATCTATCTATCTATCCATCCATCCTCAAGCCAAGAAGCTGGGACTCATCTTTGACAATTCTAAAACTTCTGTGCCTCATACCAAGCCCCTGTCACTAATTACTATTGATTTTAACTCCTGACTCCGAAACTCTGAAGTGAATCCATTAACCTCTTTGTATCTGTTTCTAATAATTTAGTGCTATCTTCATCTCTTGGTAGGAGTATTGTACTACACTTCTAATTTTCTAATCATATCCTCTTGACTCCATCTGGTCAAGTTTCTACAGCATAGTCAAGGTGATCTATCTCACTGTGCAAATCTGATGATGTCCCTCTTTCTGAAAGCATAGCAGTAGCTTATCACTGCTTTTATGACAAAATCCAAACCTTCTACATGGTTTTTGGAAAGCGTGGCCTGTACCTCGCTATTCAGTTTAATTTCTTACTTGACTCTTGGCCACCTGCAGTCCATATATTCTTGCCAACTTTTTCCTGTTCTTGGATCTTTGCATTTATTTTTCTTGGTGTTTGGAGCATTTCCCTCATTACTCTAATCTTGAATACTTCCTCTTTATCCTTCAAGTAGCAACTCAGTTGCACTTATATAGAGACTCCTATTGTAGCTCTTTATGTGTATGGATGTGATTGATTTTATTTGATCCAGACCCTTCCATCTATTCGCTTAACTAATAACTTCTCTTACCAATGATTTTATATTGAGCACCTAGCACACAGCAGGCACTGCATAATTCTGAACAAATATGTGAATCTACTTGTATGATCTGGGTACATATCAAAATTTCTATCAAGTAATTTAGGCACGAACTTTTGTTGAATTTAGGGTTTGTTTGTTTTTTAAGTCTCTTTCATAGAAATTACTTTCACTGGATTTGAGGTCAAAATAACATGATTTGAATTTAATTGTGTTTACATTTTCTTAATTTCTCCCTCCTTTAATGTTTTTTGCAGTGGTTTCGCTAATGGCAAGAGACAGTGATGGTTATGAAAACTCGACAGGTGGTAAGAAGTTTGACAAAGATGCTCTGGAGGAATATTCAGAAAGTGCTAGTGAAATAGGTGATGAAGAATCTGAAGATGAAATTACAGGCATTGGTAGAAGTTCAACTGATGATGATGATGATGATGATGTTGATGGAAATGAAAATGATGAGGAGGAGGATGAAGATGAGGAGAGTGAGAATGATGAAGAAAGTGACAGTGGTCCTGATCTTGCAAGGGGTAAAGGAAATATAGAAACTAGTTCTGAAGATGAAGAAGATATGGCAGATTTACTGCCAGAGGACTCTGGTTTTGAGCATGCTTGGAGAGAATTAGATAAAGATGCTCCTCGGGCTGATGAGGTGAACTTTTGAATAAATAAGATTATATGTGATGAGCACAGTACAAGTAGCTTTTATGAATGGTAGAATTGATGTCCTTAAATTGGGAAAAGATTTATTGGTAAATACTCTTAATGATGATTCTCATTAAAACTTCTTGATATGGAATTGATTGTTTTAGCTGGTAGTTTTTATTTCAGTTCCTACTGCACCTATTAGAAATGATATAGGGTAATCTACTTAACCTCCATGCTCATGCATGGGAATCAAAATAGCTTAACAAACTTGGTTATTAAAAAATCAGCTGATTATCGTATTCTGATTCAAGAACTAAAAACCATACAAGAGAAAGTGTTTATCTGTTGACAGTTTTATCATGTGTGACTCAACCAAAGTTTTCTTTTTCTTTTTTAAATATCATCTTTATTTTTATTTTTTTTATATTAAATATAATTTATTGTCAAATTGGTTTCCATGCAACACCCAGTGCTCATCCCAACAGGTGCCCTTCTCAATGCCCATCACCCACTTTACCCTCTCCCTCCCCCCATCCCATCAACCCTCAGTTTGTTCTCAGTATTTAAGAGTCTCTTATGGTTTGCCTTCCTCCCTCTCTGTAACTTTTTTTTCCCCACTTCCTCTCCCCCATGGTCTTCTGTTAAGTTTCTCAGGACCAAAGTTTCTCTTATACATATTGAAACTATTTAGATAAATACTTATATTGATGATGTCAGAATTTTGGGAGAAAGAAAGCATTACGTTTTTTGTATATTTTATAAGTGTTGGGAATGATAGAGGTTATGTAATATTTAATTTTTCTCATTTCTTAGATTACACGTCGATTAGCTGTTTGCAACATGGACTGGGACAGATTAAAGGCAAAAGATTTGCTGGCTTTGTTTAATTCATTTAAACCTAAAGGAGGTGTTATATTTTCTGTAAAGGTGAGAATTGATTTTATTTTGAAGTAAATACTTCTAAACATTTTGAATCTGATCTTTTTTTTTAAGTCATACTTTTCCTTTTAAAGAAAATAATCTGGCAGTTGTCCACTGTAGTTAGGCATGAAACCAGTATAACAAACGTAAAAGGAAGGAGTAAAATTATTGCTATTGATGGGTTAGGTGATTGTACGTAATTTAAAAACCCAAAGAGATCAATTGGAAAGCTATTACAATATATAAAGCTCAATAAAGGGACAGAGTATAAAATAAATATTTTTTAATTGCATTCTTCAATTCTTAACCAATTAAGAAAAAAAAATCTATTTTTACTAGCAGCAGAAACACAAAATCCTTGAGAATTCCCTTAAACATATGTGACATATGTGAAATGGTAACACTGGTAAATTTGAAAAACTTAAATTTTGAGATACCATATTTCTGGAGAGCAAGCATAATGGTTAAGAATCTAGGCTTTGTTGTATGACAGACTGCAGGCAGATCTTGATTCTGGGGGCACCTAGGTGGCTCAATCAGTTAAGTATCCAACTCCTGATTTCAGCTCAGGTCATAATCTCATAGTTTGTGGGAACCAGCTCTGCCTCAGGCTTGAACCTGCTTGGGACTCCCTCTCTCCTTCTCTTTCTGCCCCTCCCCTGCTCATGCTCTCTCTCTCAAAATAAATAAATAGACATTTAAAAAAAATACAAATCTTGATTCTGATATATGGCATGTGATTTGGGGCATTTTATTAATCTCTCAGATGTGTTCTCTCATCTGGCAGTGGATGCAAAAATAGCATTTCCTAGGGTAGTTGTAAGGATGAAATGAAAAGAAACTCACACTTAGTATTTAGTGTAGTGCCTGAAACAGCTCTAAATTGTAATTATGTTTAAATATTTAAAGATGTCAGTTCTATAGGTTTAGTGTAGTTTCAGCCATAATCTCAGTTCAAATGAAAGTAAAGAAAGAGGATACCAGTAATCATCTAAAAGAATAAACAGTGAGAATGACTAATACATTTTTGGGAAAATACACCAGTATAAAAGGATTCTGTCAGGTACAACATCTAAATCTTTTATATTGCTATGTGAGTTAACAAGTTTGGGTAAAAATAGAGGGACACATAGATGGAATGGAATAGATAAATAGAAGAGTTTATATTATAATTTAGACCAAAATAAGTTTGAATACCTGATATTGGAACAAATGGATGAGTCTTTATATGAAGAGCTTATTTCAGATCTTTACCTTATAATAGCCCAAAATAAACTCTAGATAAAGTGTGGGAAAAAATTAAAAAATCAAACCCCAGAAACAGAATAAAATGGAATTGTGTTTTTATTAAATCTGTGTTTCAGGAAATAGGTATTAGGAATTTCTAGACTTTGAAAAGGGAAAAGGAATCAACAGATGTGACTACATATATATTTAAAACTTCTACGTGAAAACCTATTATTGCCACTCACACTAATAGGAAAAACTCAAATCCCCTATTTGATAAATTGCATATTGCACAGAATTGAAAAAAAATAGTTTGTTAACATATATATTAAGCCCAGTAGTATCCAAACAAGACAAATTAATACAGTTATATTTCTTGACTCTCAAAAGTAGCCAATATACAAAAATACCAAATCCTGGGTTGCCTGGGTAGCTCAGTAGGTTAAATGTCCAACTCTTGGTTTCAGCTCAGGTCATGATCTACGGTTCTTGAGTTTGAGCCCCACATTGGGCTCTGCCCTGACAGCATGGAGCCTGCTTGGGATTTTCTCTCTCTCTCTCTTTCTCTCTCTCTCTCTCTCTCTCTCTCTCTCTCTTGCCCTCTCCCTCTCCCTCTCTCTCCTTTTTCCTCCTCCATTCATGCTCACACACACACTCCCTCTCTCAAAGTAAATAAATAAACTTAAAAAAAAATAGTACCAAATCCCAATGAGGGTGAATCCTTTTTTTATACCAAGATTGTATCTAAACTATGTGATAATTTTCAGTTATATTTAAAGGATTTCTTAATTTTTTTTAAGTTTATTTATTTTGGGGCAGGGGGAGAGTAGGGGCAGAGAGAGAAGGAAACACAGACTCTGAAGCAGACTCCAGGCTCCCCAAGTTGTCAGCATAGCCCAACATTGGACCCAAACCCACGAACTGTGAGATCATGACCTGGACCAAAGTCAGACTGAGCCACCCAGGAGCCCCTCTATTTAAAGGATTTCTTAAAGCATTGGATAATGGATATTGGATAAATGATATGACTTAAAAGATAAATTGAGTTTTACAAAATTATTTTTTATTACGTATGTTTTATGTCCTTCAGTAATCATTTTTGTGTATTTTGCGTCAACAGTCATTTCTCATGTGTGTGTTTACATTGAGTTCCTTGAGTGCCTAGACTCTTGTTTTGCTTTTATTTTTCCCTTGGATTCCAGAACCATCTTGTCCTAGTTGATGTATGCAGGAGACACTCTGTTTTTGTTCTCAAGTTCCACATCTGTTTCATTCCAACCAAAACAACTATTTTTAAGGAGATTCCTCAGAATGTTTTAGCTTTCCGTAGTAGGTTTGGAAGTGAGTCATTCTTGCTGTTTTCATTGAGTTCAGTTGTAATTCTTGGAGTTCCGGATATTGTAAGAAAAGTAAAGAATATATTGATCTTATTTTTTTGTGTGTGTGTGTGTGTGTGTTTTTTTAGATATATCCTTCAGAATTTGGAAAGGAGAGGATGAAGGAAGAGCAAGTTCAAGGACCAGTAGAGTTATTAAGTATACCTGAAGATGCCCCTGAAAAGGACTGGTATTAAGCCATTATAGAAAATAAAATTAAATCTCATAAGTTCATGTCACTAACTCAGAATTGTGGTCACTGTAATGGAACTAAAGTTTATGCTGCCTGCCATTCATCGTTAAAACAGGTTGCAAAAGCAGATTAAAGTCTGTCAGAAGTGGCATGCTATTCCAACAACATTTTGTGTGTATATTTACATTTCAGTATTCACAAATTACTGCAGTTTTGAAAAACATTTCTCAGCCTCATTGCTCTGAATAAGTTTTGTTTTTTTCCTGAGATGTTGCTTTCCATAATAGTGGCATTGAAACCCTATTTGCCTTCAAAATATACAGTTTTTGTAAATTTGAGGATTAAATAAAAAAATAGTGATAACATTGTTTTATCATCATGTAGTATTGAAAAAAAATTTAAGGTAATTTTTAAACCACTAGGTGGAGCTGTGTGCACGTAATAAAAATGGTAATTGACAAGCTTGGTGGCAGAAGAGAGCCAATGAAGAGTTTCAATATGTTAAATGAAATTAAACTTACAACCATTTAGACTTCACAGCACATAAATCTGAAATAAACATTTTACCAGATCAGGAATTTCTTTATACTTAGAACTAATGCTTTCCTAGCATAGTTTGTAATATGTTTAATTATTAATATTATCATTAATTATTAATTATCATTAATTATATTAATGTTAATATATTATATTAATATAATACATTTAACATTATAAACTTGTTCAGCAGTTTTACTTGAGCGGTTATATGTGGTAGCAAAATTTAAAAAATGACTATTCAAGAGTTAAACTCTAGGTAACCATATGTAATTCTTACACTCTTCTAGACACTAAATTTCAATCAAAATACCTAGTCTGTGCCTTGTCAAAATAATAAAATGAGCTTAAGTATTAATGCCCATAAAGGCAGAGTCATGAAAGAAAGATAGATTGGGATGAAACAATTTTTTGAAACAATTACATTCATTTTTTAAAGGAAGATCGGTATTTGTGTTCTAAGCTTAATGAGTTTTCTACCTTTTAGGACTTCTAGAGAAAAACTGAGAGATTATCAATTCAAACGACTCAAGTACTATTATGCAGTAGTAGACTGTGATTCCCCTGAAACAGCTGGCAAAATTTATGAGGATTGTGACGGCCTGGAATTTGAAAGTAGTTGTTCATTCATAGACCTAAGGTAATCCAGTATGTCTTACCGATTTTATCTTGTAGCACAATATGATTATAAGAAGTAAAATATTAGACTCCTAGTATTTTATGTTGTTTCATGTTGTGAAAGAGGATTTTTTGCTTTGGGATTTTTTGCTCCTGTGGAGCATCACTCTTAAAGAAAACTATAACAAGGAAATGCTAAACTATTATGTATGAGTCACCCCGCATTTATATCCTGAATTTCAAACATACTGGCTATGTTTTTAGTTATATGTAGTGATATTTTCTTTGCAACTCTCTTTTAGAACTAGGAACCAGGTGAATTAACTTAAAAAAAAAAGCATTGAGGTAGGGGCAGAGGAATTTGCTAATAAACTGGTACCTCTACATCTGTGTTGTCTAATACAGTAGCCACTAGTCACATCTGACTATTTAAAATTTTAAAAAATTTTAAAATCATTCATTTGCTTAGTCATTAGACATATGTAAAGTAGTTAATGCAGAGCAGATATAGGGCAGACCATATGTTGGATAGAGCAGATTGCCGTCATCACAGAAAGTTTCATTGGACAATGCCGCCATAAATGCTGTTCTATGAATGAATGGTGTTGCCGGCATTGTCTTTGGACTTCGGTGTTATTTTCACCACGTGCACAGGCTTCACTGACCCAGAGCTGAAAACCCTTAGGTAGTTGTAAATGTCAGTTCTGAGGAAACAGGAAACTAAACTACTGTACCATTTTATCATTAGCCTAGTCCTTTTGAACCCAATACACCATTTTACTATGACACTTTGAATAAAAATCAGTTCTCTGTATCCAGGTTTGTGAGAGGCTTTGTTCTCAAAATGAAATATTTCCGAAAAAAAATGCATCATTCATAGTCAGTGGCTTTCATACTTTGAAAGCATTCCGACTGGTAGAAAAACAAATAAAAATTTTTGAATTGATAATTTGGAATAAAATTTTAGTATGTTTGCATATTTAACACAAAGGGCTTATCTCATCAGACAAGTGTTTCCTTCTCTTTTATGTTAAGAGTTTCAGTTGGAGGTACTTGTTCTGAATGTTTAAATAGTAGTTACCAAACATTTGTTAGAATATCAAACTCTTTGGATGTTACGAATTCATGTTAACATGTTGTTTTCGGGATCATTTTGTTCTTTCTAGTTCTGTTTGGGGACATTTCCATACTATGTTAGAATAAGGTCTGGCAGGCCTAGAAAATAAGATCAGTGACCATGGAAAAAATTTACATTCCCTGTTTTATTTTGTTAAGCATGCATCAGAAAAGAAAATTGAGTTTTCTGCTACTGTCCAATTATCTAGAGAAACTTTTTTTCACCTGCCCAAAAATATAAATGCATGCACATTAATAACACTTAAAAATATTGATTTCAGATACCTATTTCTCTTCTACTAAATCTGTGCAGAAGTGTAGCTGGAGGAGGATACTATGTAGACCTAGTGAACCTTAATTATCTGTTTCTCTACCAACAAATAATTTTTAGTGGATTACAGAGCATATGCTTTTTTTGTGTATGGAACAAAATCTATATAAATTACAAAACCTAAATATATTAACCATGGGTTATTTAACTATGCTTTTCCCCCCTATTCTTTAGCCTGATGCCTAAGCGTTGTCAGACAATTACATTTACACTTAGTAGCTAATTATTTATGAAAAAATATTGTAAGATAATATTGTGAAGATTTTTTAGTCTTAATTTTAAGCTTATTCCTTATTTTCACTGACACCTTCTGTGTCTGATACTTTATATTTAGAACACTTATCCATTACTAGTTCTATTTGATCTTCAAAATACCGTATACAAGCCAAGACTGTGCCATCAGGAGTCTAGGTCGTTTTGAAACACGGGGGGGGGGGGGGGGGGGGGGGGGGGGGGGGCATGTGTGTTTGCACCTGATTCATATTAACTGATTCCTAATGCAGGGTTTCTGCCTACAGAGTTCATTCAAATTTAGTGGAATTACAGATTTATGGCTTATGAATTTCAGAAATTTTGCGCCAAGGTTATTTCTAACATTGTTTGCCTCATCTACATGTGTGTTTTATAGAAACTTTTATATGGTATGTATTTACAAACTAGAACTAATTAGGGGAGAATCTAAACTCTGGTTGTTTATCACTACAGCATATGTTTAAATAAATTTATTTTTTGTTTCTTAGGTTTATACCAGATGATATTACCTTTGATGATGAGCCCAAGGACATAGCCTCAGAAGTGGATTTAACAGCATATAAACCAAAATATTTCACATCTGCTGCGATGGGAACCTCAACGGTATTTCTTAACTGTTAAAAGTGTATAGCTGGATTCTTGCTTTAAGAAAAGATTTGGTGTATTATTTACTTATAACATCTTTGAAAATTGAAAGTATTCAAATTTTTTTTTATTTTATTTATTTATTTATTTTTTATTTTTAAAAAAAATTTTTTTTTTTCAACGTTTATTCATTTTTGGGACAGAGAGAGACAGAGCATGAATGGGGGAGGGGCAGAGAGAGGGAGACACAGAATCGGAAACAGGCTCCAGGCTCTGAGCCATCAGCCCAGAGCCTGACGCGGGGCTCGAACTCACGGACCGCGAGATCGTGACCTGGCTGAAGTCGGACGCTTAACCGACTGCGCCACCCATGCGCCCCGAAAGTATTCAAAATTTTAATACACAAATACAAGTAGAAGGGAAACACAAGTATATTTGCATTTTTATTTGTTTGAACCTATTTTCAAATTTTTGTTATGCCTTTAAGCTTGAGTCATTTACCCGCAAATGTTTTTCTCCTCTTTCCCGTACATTCTTATTCAACTAGATTCTTTAATAAGTTATATGTCAGTTATTAATACCCTACAGAGTAAGGAGAAGGAGGTAACAGATTATTTCAAATCACAGTTAAAACCAGTAGAAATTTTAAATAGAAATACATTTTTTCTGTGGATATGATCCAAAATTATAAAAACAATTTAAGTAAAGTAATTCAGGACTACTAGATGTCACATTAATGCTTAATAATGAACGGCCAGAAGATTTTTATTGAATTAGTTTGTTACTTAGCTGCCTACCTTCTCTCTTCTTTTCCCCCATAAACCTTCTACCCACAGATAGACTCTGCAGCAACTACCCAGTCTTCCCATTGCCTTTTCTGTGACAGACCACTGTGCTCTTCTGAGGACAGGCTGATGGTAGAGAGACCTATTGTATCTGTCTTCCACATGCTATGGTGGGCACTATGTGACCTTGATGAGTTACTGAGTATGGTAAAACCCCACCATTATGCGATAAGTGTAGTTTAAAAGATTCAGTAATGTAAAATGTAGGGTTGGTTTCTTTTCAAGACTGAAATATGACCAAGGCAAGACTGTCCAGACAGCTTTTCTGGAATTCCTAGTGTACCATCCACATCTGTACCAGTTCCAGTAGCAGTTTTATGGTTATCATCTCAGGGAAATTTTCTGAATAGGGGTAATTCTGAATCCTGTGACTAGTTAGAGCTTCTAAGGTAGTGACAGTTATCTTAGGGATCCTTTGGTTAACTGGTGCCCATTTTGTTGCCCTGATCTGGGGAGATTAGCCTGAGGAGAAAACAAAACAAAACAAAACATAGGGGACCCACCCTTATAATTCATTAACTTATAATGAAGTTAAAACATCTGACAAGACCCCATCTGAGAATAGGGGCTGCATAGAGGGCAGGAGTCAATCAACACTAATCATGTCATAGATGAATTTCTGTATCATGGGGGTTTACTGTACTTCCAACCAGTAGATACATTTCTTATCAGTGGCTCTTAATCTTTTTTTGGAAAAAGGACCTATTGAAATTGTGTTGAAAGCTTTAATAGATTTCACATAGTTTGTAGACCTCCTGAAATACTTAGAACTCCAGGTGAAAAACATGTTTTCTTGGTTCATAATAATGTAACGTTTTCACTAATGTGTTTTATTTCTTTCCCTACAATTAATTAACACACTGATGAATTTCTACTCCTAATAATAGAGTACCTTGCATATAGCAGAGAGATAGAAGAACATAGATTGATGAAAATGGTTCCTCTTTCATAAATAAAATACTTTTTATTAAGCATGTCATTTATGATTTGCTTTAACATGTCTTAACCTTTTAAATATTGTTAAACATCCACATTAACGACAAATATTCTGATACTTTTTTATTCTTATTGGTGAAGGTGGAAATCACTTGGGATGAGACTGATCATGAAAGAATTACAACACTCAACAGGAGGTTTAAAAAGGAAGAGCTTTTGGACATGGATTTTCAAGCTTACTTAGCTTCCTCTAGTGAAGATGAAGAGGAGATAGAAGAGGAGCTACAAGGTACTTGTTAGTCTTTTGGTGTTCTATGTTCACAAGCATTTAGATCCCTAATCTAGGCTTATTAGTGGAAATACGTCTTTGGCAGTAGCTTAAAGGGAGTGCCAAGCTAATTCTTAGGCTGCCTGCAAAGCATACTCAAGTGTACAGTATTATATACACCTATGGATAATATTTGAAACTTTTTAGAAGTATTTTTTGGCCTGAATTTCTTTAACCACAAACATTTTGTTTAAAACTTTTACCAAACAGGGTCGCTTGGGTGGCTCAGTCGGTTGAGTGTCCAACTTCAGCTCAGGTCATGATCTCACTGTTTGTAGGTTCGAGCCCTGCATCAGGCTCTCTCGGCTGTCAGCATGGAGCCTGCTTTGGATCCTCTGTTCCCCCCACTTTTTCTGCTCCTCCCCCACAGCTTATACCAAACAAAAAAAGCCTGACCTTTTAATTCTTTTAATTTTAATTTTTTTTTTTTTAAAGAGAGCATACGTGAGCCGAGGAGAGGGGCAGAAGGGGTGAGAGAGAATCCCAAGCAGGTTCCACACTCAATGTGGAGCCCAATGGGTGGCTCAACCCCATGACCCTAGAATCATGATCTGAGCCCGAAATCAAGATTTGGATGCTCAAGTGACTGAGCCACCCAGATGCCTAAAGCCTGGCCTTTTAGACTTGTCCTAATTCACATAGTTTTGTAGTCTCTTAACAAACTAGTCAAATGCTCTATAATGCCCCTTTTTTTAATATTAAGAGTTACTTTTGGATTGATTATTTTTTGTATTCCATTTTCTCCTCAACTAGTTTGGAAAGTAGACTTTCAGTTCGTTTAGTGATTGTTTAGAAATTGTGACTTGCATTCTTAATTTATTAAGGTCTAATGGTAATTAATATTTTTACCCTCTTAGATAATACAGAGAATCTTAAAACGACTTTCATGTTATCGTCTGTTTTGTAATCGTCTTTTTTATAAGTTCCACGGGATATTGATATTTAAACTGCCCTATTTCATTTTACCCACATTTTCTTCACTTTTTTTTGCTCTTTATTCTTTTCTAAGTGTCATACTTCTAAGGACCATTTTCCTTCTGTCTTAAATATATCCCTGATAAGTTCTGGTAGTGTTTGCTGGTGTCAAACTCTCTTGAGTTTTAGTAAAAAAAAATATCCTTGTTTGGCTTTCATTTGAGAAAGATACTTTCACTAGTTAAAAAAAAAAAAAAAAATTCTAGGAAGTCCTCTCCATCCCCACACTAATGATAATGATAATGTTCTACTGATTTGTAGTTTCCTCGTTTTTGAGAAATCACCTGTCTGACATTTTCAGTGTTTTGAAGATTGTCTAGAATTTTTTTTGTGACTACTTTTTTCAGTCTTTTGAAGGTTATCTAGATTCCTGGATTTCTTTTTTCTTTGACTACTTTTAAAGTTTTTTTGTCTTTTTTTTTTTTTTTTTTTTGTCTTCAGTTTTACTGTGAACTAACAGATTTATTTGTGTGCTTCGGGTTTATTGGATTTCTTGCATTTGTGCCATGGTATCTTTGATCCCTTTTGGAAATTTCTCAACCATTGTCTAGTCACACATTTCTTCTTCCCTCTCTTTCTGGAACTCTAATTATATACATATATGTATATAAGATATGTTCACTGTAACTTCCATGTTGCTACTCTTGTATATTTCTTGATCTATCATCTCTCTGTGCTGCATTCTGCTGTTTTCTTCTGACCTATCTTCCAGTTCCTAATTTGCTTTTCAGTGGTGTTGAATCTGTTGATAGACTTCCAAAAGTCCTGTTTGGCCATTTTTCAAAACAGCAATACCACTGTATATAATTTTCTATTCATTGCAGATATTTTCAACACTTCCATAAACAGAGTTAAGTATCTTCTTAAAGTCTGTATCTGATGATTTCAGTATTTTAAGTCTTTTTGGGTTCATTTCTATTATTTTTGTTTCCTTGTATATGTAGTTAACCTTGTGTGCTAATTTGATAGTTGAGATGAGAGTATCTAATCAGAGAGAACTTTCATTTACTCTGGTCATTCTGGGACTACATTACTCCAGTTTTGTTTTGTTTTTTTCTTGAGCCTTTCTTTTCTTCTGTTTTAATAGACTATATTTTTTACAACAGTTTTGAGTTCACAGCAGAAATGAGCTGAAAATACATTGTTCCCACATCCCTCTGCCCACCCTCCTAACACATGCATACACATAGCCTGCCTCATTATCAACATCCCTAACCGAGGTGGCATATTTGTTACAAATGAGGAACCTACACTGATATATCAGTATCACTGAAAAGTCCATTGTTTACATTATGGTTCACACTTTTTTTTCCTTTTTTTTCTTTTTTCTTTTCTGTTTTTTTTTTTTTAATTTATCTAATTTATTTTTTATTTAAATCCAAGTTAGTTAATATATACTGTAATAATGATTTCAGGAATAGAATTTAGTGATTCATCACTTACATATAACACCCAGTGCTCATCCCAACAAGTGCCTTCCTTAATGCTCATCACCCATTCCCAACACCCCACCAGCAACCCTCAATTTGTGCTCTGTATTTAAGGGTCTCTTATGGTTTGTCTCCCCCACTCTGCTTTTATCTTATCTGTTTTTGCTCCCCTTCCCCTATATTCATCTGTTTCGTTTCTTAAATTCCACATATAAGTGAAATCATTATGATATTTGTCTTTCTCTGACTTATTTCACTTAGCATAATACATTCTAGTTCCATCGCATTGTTTCAAATGGCAAGATTTCATTGTTTCTCATCACCAAGTAGAATTCCATTGTATATATATACCATATCTTTATTCATCCATCAGTCGATGGATATTTGGGCTCTTTCCATACTTGGGCTATTGTCGATAGTGCTGCTATAAACATTGGGGTGCATGTGTCTCTTCGAAACAGCATACCTGTATTCCTTGGATAAATACCTAGTAGTACAATTGCTAGGTCCTAGGGAAGCTCTATTTTTAATTTTTTGAGGAACCTCTATATTGTTTTGCAGAGTGGCTGCACCAGTTTTCATGCAGAATTGCATCCTCGCTAACATCTGTTGTTGCCTGAGTTGTTAATGTTAGCCTTTCTGACAGGAGTGAGGTGGTATCTCATTGTGGTTTTGATTTGTATTTCCTTGATGATGAGTGACATTGAGCATTTTTTTCATGTATCAGTTGGCCATCTGGATGTCTTTAGAGAAGTGTCTGTTCATGTCTTTTTCCCATTTCTTCACTGGATTATTTGTTTTTTGGGTGTTGAGTTTGGTAAGTTCTTTATAGATTTTGGATACTAACCCTTTATCTGGTACGTCATTTGCAAATATCTTATCCCATTCTTTCAGCTGCCTTTTAGTTTTGCTGATTGTTTCCTTGGCTGCGCAGAAGCTTTTTATTTTGATGAGGTCCCAGTAGTTCATTTTTGCTTTTGTTTCCCTTGCCTCCGGAGACATGTTGAGTAAGAAGTTGCTGCGGCCAAGATCAAAGAGGTTTTTGCCTGCTTTCTTCCCGAGGATTTTGATGGCTTCCTGTCTTACCTTTAGGTCTTTCATCCATTTTGGGTTTATTTTTGTGTATGGTATAAGAAAGTGATCCAGGTACATTGTTCTGTATGTCTCTGTCCAGTTTTCCCAGCACCACTTGCTGAAGAAACTGTCTTTATTCCATTGGATATTCTTTCCTGCTTTGTCAAAGATTAGTTGGCCATACGTTTATGGGTCCATTTCTGGGTTCTTTGTTCTGTTGTGTCTGTTTTTGTGCCATAAAATTCTTTTTAGTATTATCATAGGACCATTAAACTAACTTTCTGAGATCCTATGATCAGCCTATCATTTTTTAGACTACTGAAGATACTGCATTATTTTTCTAAGTTTTTCATAACGTGAATTGTACTCCACACATGGAATGGAAAAGTCATCCTAGTTTCTTTGTTCAGACATCTCATATTAATAAAACCACATAATTTCTTAGGTATTTAATAGTCTCTGAAAAAGTATGATTTGCAAGGGTAGTTATGTTGGGCATAAAAGCCTTCTCATTTTTTTCAGGCTTCAGTGACTGTTGCTTATTAATTTTTGGCATTTCAAACTCAACTCCAGATTGAGTGACCATTTTATTTCTAGTATGATCAGAGCAACCAAGTCCTTTTTCAAATAGCCTGTCTTTCTCTCATATACATACTGATTTGTCTATAGATTCTTTTTATTCACATGCCTGTATGGTCATTTATCACTTTCTGATAATTCTGGAATAGTTTTTCTTCACTAGCTACTCTAAGTTAAAGGAAAGAAGAGAACATATATATTTGTGAAGAATGTTAATAGGTTTCTTTGATTGCTTTGAGAGAACTGACCTAGACTTGAAATGATACTGACATTTGGACAAAAATGTGATGTGTAGTATATTTTTAAGATCTTGTGCTCCACTGGTTTCAAATCCTGAGTTTACCACATAGTAAAGTTACATAGGTTAACTTTCCTAAGCCCTTGTGCTTTTCTTTCCACAGCTATGAAATGAAGATAATAATAGTACCTGGCTCATGTTTGGAAAGATTGAGATAATGGTCACAAAGTGCTTACCATACTACCATGTATCATATATTTTTACTTCTAAAACTTTAAGAATTAATGGCTTTTTGTTTTAAATATACTACTCATTAAGTTTTAAAAGCATGCATTTTTCTTCATTATTTTAATTGATTGCCAGCTTACTTTAATCTGCAGTGTAGTGCCTCTGATAGATACATCAGTATTTTTGAATGCTTTAGAGTTACTAGATGTTCCTGGTGTTGTTTATAAAAGATCATCACAGGGCTTCTTACTGTTGGACTACTTTTTTCATTCCTTATATAGTATTAAGGCTCTCACAAAGTATTGTCCTTGAATTGGGAAAAAACAGATTTACATGTATTATCCCACATTTTAGAGCTTTGGAAAGTAAAATTTTAGTACTGGAAAAAATCAATTTAAAGTAGGCCATCAGAGACTTACCACTAAAATTTCAACCTGGAAGGAGCTTGCTTCTAATTATGTTTTCAGAAGTAAGCTTTTAATAGAAAGAAATACATTGCCATTTTGTTAATGTGTTCCTGATGTTTTATCCATTGAGTTATGGGATACATGACAGAATTCTATCCAACATTATTTTTGTGGCACAAAGCACAAACAGGAAAAAGATGAATTTCAGCTGTTTGAGTGAAAATATAAAAGTGTGATAGGATGGAAAGAATGTCCTGGACTATTTTTTTTATTCATTTAGAGAAAAAAAACTATGAAAACATTTACTTAACCAATGTTTTTTCCATGTCACCTTTTTTAAGATGTGAGGGCAATCTGTTAACATTGATGTTTGACAGCTAAATGTTTGATGATATTAGACATTTTTAGTGACCGGCTAGCCATAGCTTATAGAAGAGAGGGTCTTCATTATGCTGCTTCTAAATTTTCCTTTACCAGGGACATTTAGTCAATTCAATAAGTCTGTATGTTTTGCATTAAAACCTAGGTTCTTAATTTATGTTTTTGACTTGGAAAATTACAGTGGAAATATAGACCGAACAAACTTTTCACGTATTAGTTTTCTTTGGTATTTGTTGCCCTGAATTTTATATTGTTCCTTTGTATTCTAATTATTATTTTTATAAATTAAGACATGGAAATGTGGATATTTTTCCACAGAGGGATATTAATTGAATTAACTTCTAATTTATTCGCTTTTATTCTCAGTGTATTAATGAGATCCTGAGAGTAAGCATATCAAATGGAAAAGACTCTTTATTGTTCATTCTGGACTACAAGCAGCTTCCTTTATCTGTCTCTTCAGTATAACAGTTATATCCATGTACCACATGCATCCCAACAACATTCACCCCTGTATTGACCATAACATTTTAAAGCCACTATGCCAGATGGTGGAAGACGTAAAGAGGGATAAAAAGCTATCTCTGCTGTCTTATTTATAGGGAAGAGAAGTCCAAGGATGTTACATGTCTATAAAATTATTTTGAAATATGAATTTTAATAAAAGATTTCCAAGTACACTACTTAGAACTTATATTGCAAATGATTTTTATTATAAACAAGACCTAATTCTTTCAATGAATTCATTTAATATTAAGAAATTTGTCTGATTTTGGTATTCTGTTTTTGCATTATATCTAATAACATCTTTTAGAAGGTGCTATAGTGACTGTGAGATTTAAATACTAGATTTAAATGTCAATTATTTCTGTATGTTAGATGAAATTGATTTTTTTTATTAGGTGATGATAAAGTCAATATGGAAGAAGATGGGAAAACAAAGAAAAGTCAGAAGGATGATGAAGAACAAATTGCTAAATACAAACAGCTCTTGCATGTTATTCAAGAAAAAGAAAAGAAAGGCAAAGAAAATGATATGGAAATGGAAATTAAGTGGGTTCCAGGTAAGAATTATATACTTAACTATGTTCATTTATTTTTCTTCATTTCAGGATATTGAGGGTATTTTAGATATGAAAGAAAAGAAGAATAACTCTTAGAAACAAAAATAAATCTTATTTTCCAGGAATATTTTGGTGAGGAAGTTAACATGGTATTTGCATACCTCATTTAATTTTTTTTAGGGAGTAGTGTTATAGACTCTTGCCACTTTATTCTTGATTGGTTTCTTTGATTTACTAACTGTAAAGTATTTCTGTCCATTTATGAAGATAGACCTTTCCTAGGTTTGATTCCAGTATTCTCAAGATGTACAAACTTGAATACAGGCACCATGTGTTCTAAGGTCATTAAACTTCTTTTTAAAGTATGTAATTCGTAAATGAACTTTTCTCTCATAACCTCTGTTAGACCTTAATTAGTGAGGTTTCACTAGCACAAAATACATTAATACATAGTTTTCCATCTCAGTTTTGCTGTGAAGAGTCAAAGAAATATATATAGTAAGTGATTTTTATAACTGCCTTGAAGGGCTCAACAGTTTTTTTAGAGTAGTACAATACTAATTAAAACCATGTCAAAGCTAAACAAAGATAAAAGCTATTATAAATGAGGATTGTTTTCTAGCATACTCATTTTTTCAGCAACCTGAGCAAAGCAACATGTACCCTTGGAACCAATATTGTTTTTGCAGATTACTGCTGTTTACATACGTGTATATCTTTTTTTTTTTTTTTAAATCCCAGTATAGTTAATATACAGTGTTGTTAGTTTCAGGTGTACAACATACACATATATCTTTTTTTTTTTTTTTTTAATTTTTTTTTTTCAACGTTTATTTTTGGGACAGAGAGAGACAGAGCATGAACGGGGGAGGGGCAGAGAGAGAGGGAGACACAGAATCGGAAACAGGCTCCAGGCTCTGAGCCATCAGCCCAGAGCCTGACGCGGGGCTCGAACCCACGGACCGCGAGATCGTGACCTGGCTGAAGTCGGATGCTTAACCGACTGCGCCACCCAGGTGCCCCCACATATATCTTTTAAAGTTAGGTATAATTTTTGACCAGGATTCAGTTCTTTTCCACAATTCATCTCTAGATCAAAGAGTATTAACAACTTGTAGGAATATCAAGTGTTCTTGGGGTGCCTGGGTGGCTCAGTCGGTTAAGTTTAACTCTTGATTTGGGCTCAGGTCATGATTTCATGGTTCAAGCCTCACCTTCAGGCTCTGCCCTGACAGTGTGGAGCCTGCTTGGGATTCTCTCTCTCTGCCTCTCTCTTGCTCACACACACATGCATGCACATTTGTTCTCTTTCTCAAAAAATTATAAAACTTAAAAAAAATTAAGTGTTCTATATTCAATTGTATCTATTTCATACAATTAGTATGTTTTTTCACTGGTAATGTTTGCATAGATTTTTATTAGAGGGGGAAACTAGCATAGTTTGATAGTTGGTAGTTGTTTGACTAGTGTAATAAAATTCCTAGGGTGGACACATCTCCTGCATATTCCTGTAGGAATGTGGTGCTACGTTGTAGCCCATTTATTTTAAATGTTTGTCTTTTGCAGGAAATGGTGGTAAGAAAATGAAATTTAGTAGTGTTATTGAAACAGTTGTTGGGAGAACTCAAGTTTAGCCTGGAGAGGAAAAGTCTACGAAGTGACTTACTGGTTATTTTCAAGTATTTGCAGGATGACTGTATTAATGAAGACTTAATTGCTCTTATTATCTCAGAAGTCAGTACTTCTGCTAGTAAATAAAAATTGAAGGAAGGTAGAATTTAATTTAATATAAAGAGTAATTCTCTTAATCATTAGAATTATCCACCAAAAAAATCAAAGAGGCTGCTTTAAGGGGTTAGATGCTCTTTTCAGTAAGTCTCACAATAAGGTGATCTAACTATTCCACTTGAGAATGTTTGTGAAGAACATCTTTCACTTTATGATTGAGGTTCTTTACTTTATAATTCCATGGAATGTTGAATTCTGTCTTTTAAGTAAAATACATTGTAATTACAGTTTAATCTTAGAATGAGCTCATTGAATGAAGATATTTTAAATGAACATTTTTTTAATGTTTTTATCATTTTATTTTGAGAGAGTATGCATGCACATGATCAGGTGGGGGGCAGAGAGGGGAAGAGAGAATACCAAGCAAGATCTGCACCGTCAATGCAGTCTGACATGGGGCTCAATCCCATGAACCATGGCATCATGACCTGAGCCAAAATCACGGGTTGGACGCTTAAATGACTGAGCCACCCAAGCACCCCTAAAATGAACATTTTGAATTGGAGTGTTGAATTGACTGAGAAAGCAGATTTATAATAAACTTGATTGAGAAGTTTTATAGCAAATACTTCAGCTTTGTCAAGTGGACCAGATCAAACCTTTGTCTACATTAATATAATTATATAGGGAAATTACAAAAAAGTGATATTTATACTTGTTTATACCTGGAAGATATAAGTAATACAGTTTTCCTGGGGCTAAACCTCACTTGGTCATGGTGTATTGTCCTTTTTACATATTCCTGAGTTCAATTTAGTAATGTTTTGTTAGATTTTTTACACCTATGTTAATCAGGAATATTTGTCTATGGTTTTTGTTTCTTGCAGTGTTTTTGGTATCAGGGTAGTGCAGACCTTATGAAATGAAATGTGAACTCTTCCTTTTTCTGTTTAGCAGTATGTTTTAATCTTGAGTTTAATTTCTAGATGTAATATTAATGTCACAGAAAGTATCTTGAAAATGTAAAATGAAAAATTATTGTCTGTTAATTCCAGTATCTTAATTCAGCCACTGAGTGATTAGATGGATTGATTTATCATCTCTCTGTTGTTGAACACTTAATCATATTTCTGATCTTTCACTGTGGTAGACTTAAGGTATTGGAAAGAAATGTGACTGAAGACCATTACTAATTTTAACCTAAAAATATCAGTACTTTCTTAGACTCTTCACATTCATCACCAGCCAAGTAACTGGCTTACTATTTTAGGGCCTTTTATTTTTAATGTTTATTTACTTTTTGAGAAAGAGAGCATGAGCAAGGGAGGGGCAGGGAGAGAAAGAGACAGAATCTGAAGCAGGCTCCAGGCTCTGAGCTGTCAGCATAGAGCCCAACACAGGGCTCAAACTCAAGAGCCATGAGATCATGACCTGAGCCAAAGTCGGAGGCTTAACCGACTGAGCCACCCCGGTGCCCCATAGGACTTTTTACTTTTAAACAGTTTTTTAATGAACATGTCCATTCCCTCTCTCCCCATTTTAGAAATGTTTCTGAGCATCTAGAGAGCAGTCAGACCACAAAGAAAGCTAAATACTGGCAGTCAGGCTCACTCGGTAGTTCTGTGACTTTC
The DNA here is from genome assembly GCF_016509475.1 of Prionailurus bengalensis. Taxonomy (NCBI): domain Eukaryota; kingdom Metazoa; phylum Chordata; class Mammalia; order Carnivora; family Felidae; genus Prionailurus; species Prionailurus bengalensis. The sequence continues at coordinate 39,287,191 of NC_057354.1, read as the reverse complement.
TCATTCACATAGCAACTTGACATATGCTGTGTATCAACCTGTGGTTCTCTCACAAGTTGTTAAAACTACCAGTGTCAAAACCTCAAATGTTAAATCTCAGATGCCAAGCATCTAGGACGTTATAAATAATCTATAGCTTTTTCCATATTTTGAATTATTTTTATAGGATAACTTCCCAGAAATGGAATTACTAGGAAAAGGCATGAACACTTTTTGTGTCTTGAGATAATTGCCAAATTGTTTTCCAAAAGGGTTGTACCAGCTTATAATGCCTTTAGCAATAAGTAAAGTGCCAGTTTTGTGGACTTACCATCAAAATTGGGTATATTCTTTTTTTTTTTTTTAACTTTATTTTTGAGAGAGAGAGCATGAGCAGGGGAGGGAGAGAGAGAGAGGGAGACACAGAAACTGAAACAGGCTCCAGGCTCCGAGCTGTCAACACAGAGCCCGATGCAAGGCTCAAACTCACGGACCACATGATCATGACCTGAGCCAAAATCGGACGCTTAACCGACTGAGCCACTCAGGCACCCCAGATATATTCTTTTTTTTACTGCTAATTGAATGGAGGACAGTTGATATTCTAATATATAGTATGTATGTTTTAAGTCTTTAGCCATAGTATTTTTGAAAGTCTCAAATAGAGTATTGCTATCTGAATCCTTGGTATATGCATGCACACGAGTATCTGCATAAATGTGCATGTGTGTAAATATAAAGGGTCTTTTATATAATGTATATAGTAAATGACACAAATAAGCTAATCTTCAGGATCTGTTTATTTGTTTGGAAAGTGGGACTAATAATACCTTTCTTGCTGAAACAGATATTTATAAAGGTACCTGATAAGCTACAGTACTATTCATGTCATTTGTGAATTTTGGTGGATTTGTGTTCAGCAAAATGTGTGTTCCCAGTAATAGTTACCTGGAACCACAGGGCTTTTATGTTATACTTCAATAAACCACAAAGGGTCAGTATGAGATTATACTATCTCATTTACTAGGTGTTCTATGGCTTGAATTTCCAAAATATTAAGCTTTTCAGAAAAATAAGTACCGTTAATCACTAACACTTGTTGGAATATGTTTTTTTTTTACACTACTTTAAATTTTATTTTTTTTAATTTACATTGAAATTAGCATACAGTGCAACAGTGATTTCAGGAGTAGATTCCTTAATGCCCCTTACCCATTTAGCCCATCCCCCTCCCACAACCCCTCCAGTAACCCTCTGTTTGTTCTCCATATTTAAGAGTCTCTTATGTTTTGTCCCCCTCCCTGTTTTTATATTATTTTTACTTCCCTTCCCTGTGTTCATCTGTGTTCCCGTGTGTCTTAAAGTCATCATATGAGTGAAGTCATGTGATATTTGTCTTTCTCTGACTAATTTTGCTTAGCATCATTTGGTTTTTAAAAGGAATTTTATTTTAGAGTATTTAAACTTCTAATCTTTTTACATTGGGTTATATACTATAGTAACAGCATGAGTTTAATTCCTTAAAGGTATAGTATTTTTTTTTTAATTTTTTTTTTCAACGTTTATTTATTTTTGGGACAGAGAGAGACAGAGCATGAACGGGGGAGGGGCAGAGAGAGAGGGAGACACAGAATCGGAAACAGGCTCCAGGCTCTGAGCCATCAGCCCAGAGCCTGACGCAGGGCTCCAGCTCACGGACTGTGAGATCGTGACCTGGCTGAAGTCGGACGCTTAACCGACTGCGCCACCCAGGCGCCCCTAAAGGTATAGTATTAAAGGAGGCAGATAACAGGTACATTGGTGTAACAACTAGAATAAACTAGACTTTCTGTTGATACTTTAGTTCCTTATGCAAATGTAGTAATACGATCACATTAGTTAGTATTATGAGTAAGTAAAAATGTTGAATGATAAAATTTTTAAATAAAGTTGTAGTTCATTATTTTGATGTTTGTGGAGTAATTTTTCCCATCTCAGTGTGTTGCTAAAAATGTATCCTGGCTGACTCATTTTGATAAATAGATAAGGTGATGTATGTTGGGTCTTCACCAGTGAATGTGCCTCATTAGGGAATTTGTAATGTACATATAAATGAAGGATAGTCAGTTTTAGCTCACATGTTAAATAACCTCTCTTACATTATGGTTCAAATAATTGATGTGACAATTTTTTGGTTGTAGATGATACAGGGTATATGTAAATAATATTTTTGAAATTCCATCCAGAATGTGAACAAATAATGACGTTTCTTTATAATCTTAACACATTAGATATGATAAAAGTCCTCTTTTCCTTAGTTATCTTTGGTTTAATAGATGCTAGTGAAAAGGATATCTGTTTCTTTTTTTCTCAATATCCTTCAGCACTCCAACTTTCCTTCAAATACTTATTGAGCGCCTGCTAATGCCAGGAACTTTTCTAGACACAGTGTGAGCAAAACATACAAATCCTTGACCTCATAAATCTTATGTTCAGATGAGTCTAATAAAAAAAGTATTTGAGCAGAAACTAGTAGAAGTCAGATAGTGAGACATGCAGAGAAGAGTATGAGAGCAGAGGTAATAGCGAATACATGGCCCCGAAGCTATAGTTTATCTGTTGTGTTTAAGGAATAGCAAAGAGAGCAGTGTGACTGGAGTGAGTAAGTGGGAAAAAGAATAATAGATGAGGTCAGACGGGTAACGTGGAGCCAGAAGGACTTGAACTTCTTCTCTGATTGAGATGATAAACTGTTGGAGTTTTGAGCTGAGGGGTGATAAGATCTGAATTATTTTTTAACAGGATCATCCTGGGTGCTGTCTTGAGGGTAGATTAAGGTAGGAGGCAAGGACAAAATGGAGAAAATCAGTCAAGAGGCTATTGTGCTACTCCTGATTGTGGATGGAATAGGTTTGCAAAGGAACCTCAAAAATTCTCTTTTGGTCACATGTTAATTTTAAGATGCCTGTTACATCTCAAAATAGGCATGTCAAGGAGACATTTGAATATACAAGTTAGAGTTCACACTAAAGGAATTTAATATTGATAAATAGTCAGATTTCTCATTCATTCCAATAATATTCTTTATAGTTCTTTCGTGATCGTGTCAGTCAGTTTTAAAGTGTACAGTAGTGAGTTATAGAATACCCACAATCTGGATTTGTCTGATTGTTTTCTCACAGTTAATTCAGAAAGAAAGGTTTTGGCAAGAATTCTCCATAAATGGTGTTGTATACTACCCATTGCTTCATATCATGAAGTTCCTGATGTCAGTTTGTCCCATTATTTGTGCTGTTAACTTTGCTCACTCAGTTAAGGTGGCATCTGACTGGTTTTTCCAATGTAAAGGCACTTTTTTTTTTTTTTTTTTTTTGGTAACTGGTAAGTAGTTTGTGGGATGTATAAAATTACCCTATTCCCAAAATCCTATCTGATGGCATTGCATTCTTTGATGATCCTTGCTTGAATCAAGTTTTTATACCATTCATTGAAAACTGCTGATTTTCTGTCATTTCCTTCTACGTTTATTAGTTAGCATCTACCCCCTTTCTTAATTTATTATGGACCAATGGATTGACAGATCTGGAGGAGTTTTTCTATATTGGGTCACAGAGGAATGGGAAAGAAACTGGAGGAGGAAGTAAGATCAAGAGAGCATTTTTCTTTCATATGGGGAAAATAACATGCTTCTAGAAATGATCCACCAGAGAGGAAAAAATGATGATGCACAGAGAACTGTGTTCTAAAGTAGGCAAAAAGAGTTGGAATATTTTTGCACAAGTGGAAGAATTGGCTTTTGATCTATGTGCCTGGGCATTTCATCCATTGTACCAAGAGAGAAGGCAAGGAGTATGATCACAGGGTAATGGGTAGAAATGGTAGTGACAGCTTGTAGTGCTCTTCTATTTGCTTGTATTTTCTTAAGTGAAATAGGAAGAAGGTCATCAGCTGAGAGTAGGGATAAGAGAGGAGACAGAGATTTGGACAAAAAGAAGATATGAAATAGTTGTCTAAGAGAGTGGTAAAGAGGGAAATTTAATAGTACTGCTGAACACCAATAAGGGTGCACTTGCAGTTCATGTTCACGTAAAGTTAGATGAGTCAACGTAATTATATTTTTCTTTAGCCACATTTAATGATGTGGTGCAGTCATGGAGTAAGGGGAGAGTTGGACTAAACCAGTCTAGTAGATTTGTCAACCAACTATGACCAAGCAGGAGAGGGGTAAGGGGATTGAAAGTTATATGCAAGACAGTGATTGTCATGATGGACCAAGGGATCTATATTGGGTTAGGAAGAAAATGAGGGTATGTTGAGCATGAGGGATGGGGAAGAGGTGAGAAGATTAATGGATTGTAGGTCCCTATGAGACAGAAGGTTAGATACTAGACAGAATATAATGGAAAGATTAGAGCTAGTGTTTGAAGAGTAGGATACTTGAAATTAAGATTATGCTGAGATTGCAATTTAGGATTATGACATGGTCTAGTTATGGTCCTGAGAGTAAGTTTTTAAGATGGAGTATAGAGTAATAGGAAAAGAGGAGGTCAGTGAACTATAAGGCCCAAGATCATCTGTGTAGATATTGCAATCACCAATATGACAGCGCTTATATTGGAGAGTGGCAGTGAGCCAAGGGCTTAGCTTTGCAAGATATAGGGGGAGAGACTAGTTATTAAGTATCTACAATAAGAAGAGCTTGTAGGGGTGCCTGGGTGGCACCCAGTTGGGCATCCAACTCTTAACCTCAGCTCAAGTCTTGGTCTTCAGGGTTGTGAGTGCAAGCCCCTCACTGGGCTCCGGCACTAGGTGTGAAGCCCACTTAGAAATAAATTAAAAAAAAAAAATTAAAAAGGGCTTGTGGGTAGTATAGTCTAATAATATGCCATTCAGAGTTGGGGACTTTAGGGAGAAGGGCCAGCCAGTGGACTGGAGGTGGCAATTAGTAGTAAGGACAAACTATGGGAAAGAAAAATTCATCACCTAAAAAGGATACTTGGGATATAGGCCCCAGAGGAGAACAGGTTTCAGTGAGACTCAGATTAGCAGGTAAATGAAGAAAATTCTGTTAATGACTACTAATGAACGATTGTAACTGACTAACTTGTAGAAGGCCTTCATTGTTGAGGAAGAGTGAGAAATGGTCATGTTCTCAGTCTTTATTAGATGAGTCGGAAGTTGTAGAGTTCTTGTGGTGACAGTTTAAAATAGGGGTAAAGGGCATAATGAGATTAGTACTGGTGATACTGAAGCTTTAATGTGGTGAGACTGAATTTCTTGAGGGAGCTCTTGTCTGGAACCTAGAGCTGTAGGATTCTTTTTCAAAGGAGACATGGAAGCCAGAGGAAAAGCAGCAAGGACTCCTCTTACTGTCTCAGTCAGTTCACTCAGCCAGACGGTATGGGTACAGCTCTTCCTTAACTTATTCTTTCTTCTACCCTCTACAGTTGTAATTCTGTTTTTATTCTGGTGTCCACTTTGTCCTTTGTCCTTCCTTTTTTCCCCTTTATTCCACCCTCATGCTTCTGTTTAGTGTCCCAGTGGGAAGCTTAAACACAGAGACACATTAATGACACATACCTATGTTCCTTGCATTATTTATTCTCTATTCAAAACTAAAATGTTTTTGAATCAGTTGGGTATTTTTTGCTAGGCAGCCCAGTTTCAAACATTTTAATTTTCATACATCTCAAAACCTGTTCACTATTTACTTTTGGCTATATCAGTATATCCAATTATTGTCAATGTATTCATTATTTGAAATGTATTCACAAAAATGTTTTTTGGTTGGAACTTTTAAAATAACCAGATGTGTAAAGTTTTGAGTTGAGTGGAGAGGAAAGCATTAAATGGGAAACCTGAACTTTAGGCTAAAGAATTTGCAGTATGCTTTGTGTTTTGATGATGGGATGGAAATGAGTTTGCAGCACATTATTCTGTCTTGTACACAGCTAGTAAGTGGCTAGAATTGTTAGGGTGTGTGTTCCTTCCATGAATTGACTGTAAGGATTTTGTGAAGTTATAAGCTGAAACTTTTTGATGTGAAAAAAAGAATCATTTGTGGAATGTGTAATAAAAATGAAAAGCAGCTAGGGTTATCTAAAAACATTGATTGGTAGCACATTTTCTACATAGAGTTGCCAGTAAATTTCTCTGAATTTCCTGGATTATTTTAAAGATTATTTTCTCTCTTAACAATATTACGACTTAATTTTAAAAAGAGCTTTCCAAAAAGCTTTAAAAAAATATCTGAAGCAAGAATTGAGGATATTTTTATACCAGTCATAGTTTCAGAAAGTGCTAAAATTCCGGTATGTTTTGAAGTTTCAGGTTAATTGGTCTGCTGTCTTGGGATGCTTGCAAACATCTAGGATGACTTTTTTTTTAATCAGTCATTCCTTCTCTACCCATATATCACTTCAGTTGTACTGTTTGCATCTGTAGCCACTATTTCCAGACAGTAGTACTTTTGCCACAGATTTATAATCTCCCTGAAGTCAGTTCAAGAAGAGCGAGCTTGTTTCATGTATTGTTTTCCCACAGCCCACAGCTATGCTGATTTGTTTGAAGTTGTGAATTCTTTGGTCTTTAAAGCAGAACTTTTGCCTATTCTGTTTGAGGTTGTCCCACATCATCATTCTATATGCTAACTGCCTCGCTAGCCAACCATCATTTTTCTCACACATGTTCCATATGTTATTCTGATAGAATCCACTCAGACTACTTACTTACTTTCAGCAGTTTCATTATTGTTCTTTTTTTTCTGAAACTGGAAAATCATATAACGTTATGTTTACTAAACACATTGATTTTTTTCTTGATATTTTTTATTGTTATGAAATACGTATAAAATTTACCATCCTAACCATTTTTTAAGTGTACAATCAGTGGTATTAAGTATATTCATGTTGTTGTACAGCCATACCCTCATCCATCTCCAGAACTATTTTTCATTTTGCAAAACTGAATCTGTGTCCATTAAACAGTAACTCTTCATTCTCCCTCTCCCCTGCCCCTGGCAACCACCATTCAGCTTTCTGTTTCTATGATTTTGGCCACACTAAGTAACTCACAAATGGAATCATACAAGATTTGTTCTTTTGTGATTGGCTTATTTCAGTTAGTGTAACGTCTTCAAAGTTCATCCATGTTGTAACATATGTCAGAATTTCCTTCCTTTTTAAGGCTGAATAATTTTGTTATTACACACACACGTGCATGCATGCCCCACATTTTACTTATCCATCCAAGTGATGGTCACTTGGGTTGCTTCCATATTTTAACTATAACACATTCATTTTCATACATTTTCTGTAAGCAGACATAATTGATTATATTAGACCCTCATTTTGAGTTCTCCTTTTTTTGTTTCATTTTTCATACTTATTTTTATTTGTTTCTAAATAATCTTTATAATCATAATGCCTGTACCACATTCCATTGTGTTTCTGATATATAAATGATGAATCACTCCCCTAATGTTGTGTTTTAGGCTCTTCCTAATGTTTTGCTATTGTGGATAACATAATAACCTTATATTGGGTTTTCTTAGGGTAAATTCCTCTTTTTAAAATTAATTAATTTATTGTTGTTAGTGTTTATTTATTTTTGAGAGAGACAGTGCAAGTGGGGGAGGAGCAGGGAGAGAGAGGGAGACACAGAATCTGAAGCAGGCTCCAGGCTTTGAGGTGTCAGCACAGAACCTGATGCAAGGCTCAAACTCAAGAACCATGAGATCATGGCCTGAGCCAAAGTCGGATGCTTAACCAACTGAGCTACCCAGGTGCCCCTAGGGTAAATTCCTAATAGTAGAACATCTTCACGTCTCTTATCATATATCTTGAAACAGTTCTATTAATTCATGATGCTAACTGGGAAACATTTTTTCACTTCTGAAGATGCCTCAGAAATGCTAACAACATTTTGCACAGAATCAAAACTAGCTTCTACAGTAGGTTCAGGTTTTGAAGCCACATAAAGGAAAGGACATATGTACTTTCTGCAGATCTTTGGTTTGATAAAAAACTTAATCCCACTGTGGGACCATATGCCATATTCTGGTTCTCTGAAACGTTTGCCAGCCTTTCTCAGTGCCCTTTCGGTTAGACTATTGTAGACAGATGTTCACTGACTATATAGTGCAATGATAATTTTCAGCTATGAGGTCCAAGATAAAGCCAGTAAAAATGTCTGTGGCTTGAACTGGTGGCTAGGCTAGGCAGGCTGAATCTGCCGATTTTCATGTGGGAAGGGTTCTGTATTATTCATTTCACATTGACACTGTTTGCCTGATGAGATATTGTTTGCCTACTAGAGAAAGAGGTTGCAGACCTTCTTCCCTTAGGATAATCTTCATTAATGATAGCACTCATCAAATGAGCTGTCAAGAGATACATCCTTAACTCAATTTACTCATTCAGTAACATGGAAAACCTGTATCTGTTAAATTATTTGGCATAGCTTGAAAACCTGATCCTCTGTATGCCATCAGAGGAGTGCCAGTAATTGTGACTTGAGTGAGTTCCCTTTGGTGTTTGAAATAATATGCCTTAGTGGTAAGTTGAAGCATGTACTTTGAAGGCATATGCTTTCCTAAGAATTGACTCACATAAAATAGGGAATTCTGCCTGCGAAGGACTTAACCAAGATTTTTCTAAGCATTTCAGCTTTGGTTATCATAAAATAGATTTCATTTTAGATTCCCGTTAGTCCTTTATGTAGAACCATGGGGGAGATTTTTAAATATTTGTTAAAGTAATTTGGATGCATAATTTTGATCAAGAAGAATTACATTTTATTTTTTTTAAGTTTATTTATTTTGAGAGAGAGAGAGAGAGCACGTGAGCAAACACAGAGAAAGAGCAGAGGGAGAGGGAGAGAGGGAGAATCCCAAGCAAAGCCCAGTGTGGGGCTTGATCCCACAAACCATAAGATCATGACCTGAGCCAAAAACCAAGAGTTGGACATTTAACTGACTGAGCCACCCAGGTACCCCAGAAGAATTACATCTTAAAATGCTCTTTGGGGATGCCTGTGTGGCTCAGTTGGTTGAGCAGCTAACTCCTTATTTCAGCTCAGGTCACCATCCCAGAATTGTTGTGATTGCAGGATCAGTTATGATCTCCAACTGTGCTGAGCATGGAAACTGCTTGGGATTCCCTCTTTCCCTCAGTCCCTCTTTCCTGTGTACACTCGTGCGCTCTGTCCCTCAAATAAAAAATAATAATGAAGTAAAAAATTCAAAAAAAATTAATAAAATAAATAAATACAATGCTCTTAGAGGAGAAATTTGCACTTACTGGATGCCTATTCTGTATCAGAAGCTGTGCTAGGTGCTTTATAAAAAATATGACATTAAATTCTTCCAGCAATTCTTTAGTGATTATTAATGCATCTTACAGAACACTTAACTAGGAACAGACTTACTCAAGATCACAAAGGTGGGAGATAGAAAAACTATATTTCAAACCTTGATGTGTCTAACTTAAGTACCCATTAAAAATTTTAAAGAGTATTTTCCTTGGATTACTAGTTAAATCTGGTGCCTACTATCTTCATTTAGTGCTCTTCTCAACCTGTATATGTTTACTCTTGTGTACACAAAGATACGTAAAGATGTGTTCAGTGAATTTTATTTGAGAATTTGGAGAAATTTTATTTAAAAAAAACAGTAAGCACTTACCTGGGATGACCTAGTGTGTACTTTCATAGACTTCTCAGGCTGTTGGGAACATTTTGGTCTGCAGCCAGGGTCACCTGTGTGATGATGTCAGAGAAGGCTGTCCTCTAACTAATAAGCTGCTTTGGAAGTTAACAAACAGAAAAGGCAAGAGAAATCTTTTGAGTGTTTGTTGTTGAACACTACAAGCTTCTGGGCCTGCATGTTATTAGTTGGTATTCTAAGATTCTATCTTTTGAGGCCTAAAGAATGTTTGGTCTGTCATGGTTTCCTTAGTAGATTATGTCACCAAAGAATCCCTAAGAATAGAAACAGTGCTGACATAAGATAAACTGTGGAAGTATTGAAGTCCTAAGGTTTTGTTGTTGTTTTTTAAAATTTTTTAAAAATTTATTTATTTATTTTGAGAGAGACAGAGACAATGTGAGTCTTTGTGAAGAGGGGGAGAGGGAGAATCTCAAGCAGGCTCCACACTCACAGCACAGAGCCTGATGCGGGGCTCACATGAGATCATGAGCTGAAACTGAGAGTTGGACACTCAACCAACTGAACCACTCAGGCGCCCCAAAGTTGTTTGGGTTTTTTAAAATGTTTATGTATTTATTGGGGGGAGGGAGGGCATGTGAGCAGGGGAGGGGCAGAGAGAGAGCCTCGAGGAGCCTGATACGAGGCTCCATCTCACAAACTGAGATCATGACCTGAGCCAAAATCAGGAGTTGGACACTTAACCAACTGAGCCTCCCAGGCATCCCAAAGTCCTAAGTTTTACTGTTACTTTCATTCTATATCACTCTCATTCTATAATTTTTTAAATGTAATGGAGGACATTGCCAATGAAATAGACTCTGGGTTAATTACACATCCTGGAAAAGTTGAAAGAGTAACCTTTAAATGATGGTCTGTGTCAGAGATTCCCAACCAATATACTGCCTATGGATTACAGATTTGCCAAAGGGTTGATCCCTTTAGACCTTAGGCCAACCAGAGCCCTCAGGTTGGTTTCCTTCTCTGGTTGCCTTTTCCATTTATTCCAGTGTGCTATGTAAACATTTATCATTTATACCGCAATAGGAAAAAGTTTGCCAGGGTACTGCTACCTAGCAGTTATTTGCAAAATCTTTTTAGAAGTAGTCAGAGTGTATAGTTTACTTATATATAAACTCCAGCTAAATGTGGAAGGAAATACTTAGGTTGCAGCAAGAAAAATCTAACTTGAAAAGTTGTTAAATACTGAAATGCTAGGGAGGTTGATGTGTTTTTCATTTCCTTTTACTTTTATAATATAAAGTTTTTTCTTTAATTGACTTAGAAATACAATTTTGGTTGGACCCCGGCCTCAAAATGTCCTTCTATATTAATAGCTTCTGTGGTCAGAAACTCTTCCAGGGAGGAAAATAGTTAGGCTTAGTTTCAAGCCACTAATTTATAGGTAGATTTTTCAAATACAGCGTCTAGATTGAGACCTGCTTATAGTGAAATTTGTCATAGCATTAATAATTTACTGTGATTATGAAAAGAGCATAGAAGGCTTGGTACCAGAAAATCTGGGTACAAGTACTTATTATTTTGATGGAGAGTAAATGACAAAAGACAAGTGAAAGCCATTTTAATTTTAGCACACAGCTGTCAAAGAGTAAGCACTAACTACTTTTTTTATACTTTACTACCTGTATAAAAAAACAGATTCAAAATGTAAACAGTGTATTCTACAGTTAAAAATAATAATAATAAAATGAACACCTGTGTACCAGCTTAAGAAAAAACATTACATTAATGTTGGTGAGAATGCAGCTGGTGCAGCCACTCTGGAAAACAGTATGACAGTTCCTCAAAAAATTAAAAATACAACTACCCTACAACCCAGCAATTGCACTACTAGCTAATTTATCCAAAGGATACAAAATGCTGATTCAAAAAGGCACATGAACCCCAATGGTTATAGCAGTGCTGTCAACAATAGCCAAATTCTGGAAAGAGCCCAAATGTTCATTGACTGATGAATGGATAAAGAAGATGTGGTATATACATACATTGGAATTCTCGGCGATGAAAAAGAATGAAATCTTGCCATTTGCAACGTTGGGGATGGAACTAGAATGTACTGTGCTAAACTAAATAGCTCAGAGAAAGACAAATTCCATATGATTTCATTCATGTATGGAATTTAAGAAACACAATAGGTGAATATAGGGAAAGGGAAGGAAAAATAAAAAACAGAGAGGGAGGCAAACCATGAGAGACTCTTAAATACAAAGAAGAAACAGGGTTGCTAAAAGGGTGATGGGCATTAAGGAGGGTACTTGTTGGGATGAGCACTGGGTATTATATGTGAGTGATGAATCACTGGGTTTACCCCTTAAACCAGTACTACACTGTATGTTAACTAACTTGGTTTTAGATAAATAAATTTTAAGAATTAAATTAAAAATGAAAGAACATTACCAATATCTGTGGTCCTTTATGAGACTCCTCAGTTACAACCTCTTCCTTCCTCTACCAGAGGAAACTATGAAACTACATTTCATGTTAATCATTTTCTTTTTCTGTGTAATCATTTTACCACATATACATATATCCCTAAACAGTTTTGTTAATTTTGACCTTTATAAAAAGTATCTTCTCTGTATCCTTCTATCATTTACTTTTTTCTATTAACATTCTATTTTTTAGATTATCCATATCAATATATAAAGATATGGTCTATTAATTTTCACTATTACACAGAATTCCATTGTAGATATGTAACAATGTGGCTGTTCTATTGACAGTTATTATAGTTTATTCCTATCATAAACAATATCTTTGTGAACATTCTTGGACTTCTCACCTAGGAGCACACAGAGAGAGAATGCCTTAGGTATATGTAGAATTCCTTGGTTGTGGAACCTGCTCACAGTTACCTTGACTAGGTCGTGCTGAATTGTTTTCCCAGCTTTTACTCTAACCAGTAGTTTCCGTGAGTTCCCAAAGCTCTTTATCCTCATCTTTAATTGATATTGTCAGGCTTTTCAGTTTTTGCCAGTTGAATGTATAAGTAATGGTATCTCAGTATGGTTTTAATGTGTGTGTTACTCTCAAATATTTGTTGAGTTCCTGCCATGCGTGCCAGACTCTTCTTTTCACTGGACATGGAACACTGAACAGACTTTTATGGGGTCCTACATTTTAGGTTATGGAGGTTAGGAGAAAGGAGAGAAGGGGAGATAGAAAATGAATAGGTAAAATAATGAAGTGGTGATTAAGGGCTATAGAAACAAAAAGATAAAGTCTGGATGGGGAGTAGGAAGTTCAGGGGTGAGAGTAGGTAGTGATTTAAATAGGACCATCAGGAAAGGCTTCATTGAGAAAGTGGCATTTGCACAAAGACCTAATGGAAAGGACAGTACACACTAGTTGTTATCCTGGGACAGAGCATTTCAGGCAGAAAGAATAAATGCAAAAGCCTTTAGGGGGAGTATTTCTAATATGCCCAAGAACACTAAAGCAGAAGTGACTGGAGCAGAATGAACCAGGGAATGGAGAGTAGTAGAAAATGAGGGCAGAAAGGTGGCCAAATCACAGAAGGTTTTGAGACCTCTGGATGGACTTTAGTTTTTACTCTAAATGAAATGTGAAATGGAAGTGATATGACCTGACCTAAAGGATTGTTCAGGCATTTGCCTACTTACTAATGAGGAAAAACATCTCTTAGTGTTTCCTCATGTGAAATGCCTGTTCATGTATTTTGACTTATGTAGTATTTGTTTTCCTGAGTCATAGGAGTTCATATATTCTGTATTGGTCTCCATCAGTCATATATCTTCTACTTTGTGATTTTGTCTTTTATTCTTTATAGTATCTTTTGAAGAACAAAAAAAGGTATAGTCAAATTTATTAACCTTGTCTCTTTATTCTTTTATACCTCTGGTTCATATAATTTAATTATAATCCTTGGGTTAGGGCACTCTCATTGGTCCAGCATGGCCCTTTTATTTATTTATTTATTTATTTATTTATTTATTTATTTATTTATTTATTTATTTTTAACAGTAAGTGAATCCACTACAAAAGCTAGGGTCATGTAGTAACTTACATTTATCCTTTTGATCTCCCCTACTTCTCCATGTCTATTATAACCATCATCCACATCTTGGTATTCAATCCTTGGCTTTCCATTGTATATATTTCCATCTCATTCGTAAGTATTCCTAAGAAGTGTGAGTGCATAAAAAGGCATGAGGTACTAATGTATGCTACAAAGTGAATGAATCTTGAAAATATGCTAAGTAAAAGAAGCCAATCACAAAACACTACATATTTTATATGCAATATCCAGAATAAGAAACTCTATAGAGAAAGGAAGTAGATTAGTGGTTGCAGGAGGAGAGGGAGTATTTAAGAGTGTCCTGCTGCGGAGAGATAGAGTGTCTTTTTGAGGGGATGAAAATGTTCTAAAATTGACTAGTGATGGTTGCACATACTTGTGAGTATATTAAAAAACTATAGGGGCGCCTGGGTGGCGCAGTCGGTTAAGCGTCCGACTTCAGCCAGGTCACGATCTCGCGGTCCGTGAGTTCGAGCCCCGCGTCAGGCTCTGGGCTGATGGCTCAGAGCCTGGAGCCTGTTTCCGATTCTGTGTCTCCCTCTCTCTCTGCCCCTCCCCCGTTCATGCTCTGTCTCTCTCTGTCCCAAAAATAAATAAACGTTGAAAAAAAAATTTTTAAAAAAAACTATTGAATTATATAAATGGGTGAATTATATGGTATATTAAATACTATCTCACTAAAGCTGTTAATGTTAACATTGAGGGGAGGAGTGTGGATTTGTTGTAGATACTTAAAAATCTTTGGGGATTTTTTTTCATTCAACATCACATTCCTAAGATTTATCTCTGTTGTGTAGCTGTAGCTCATTTGATTATATATACCACAGTTTATATATCCATTCTCCTGTTGGATACATATTTGGGATGTTCTTTACTATGGTGAAACATGCTGTTATAAACATTTCTGTGCATCTTCTAGTACATGTTTAAGTTTTTCTGGGTATTTATCAAAGAGTGTAATTCCTGGGTCATAAGGTGTGTGAATGTTCACGGTTATAAGATGAAATACTAAATTCTTTTGTGCTGGTATTAAGTTTATACTCCTACCAGCATGCTTGATTTGCACTTCTCTTCTTACAAATGCAATTGAATATCTCTTCATGTATTTGTTGGACATACATGTTTCCTCCTCAGTGAAATACTCATAAATGTCTTTTGGCCAGTTTTCTGTTATATTGTTTGTGCTTTTTCTGCTGGCTTTTCATTCTTGATTTATTTTTCATAACAGTCCTTTGTCTTTTATAGGATTTTTGATAACAGTCCTTTGTCCTTCTTCAATATGAAACTCTTCCCCAGCCTCAACCCCTTGCCACACACTCTCTTGGAGGTTTATCTAATGAATAAAAGTTCTTGATTTTAATATTGTTAAGTCAGTCATTATAGTTAATGGTTTCCGTGTTTCATCTAAGTAATCCTTTTCTATACAGATGAGACTGATATTCATCTTTATTTTCTACTAAAGGTAGAAAGTTTTGATGCGTTTGACATTTAAGTCCTTGGTTCATCAGGAATTGATGTTTTATATGATATAAGGTAGACATCCAGTTTCATCTTCTTCTACATGAATTTTTTTAAATGTTTATTTTTGAGGGGCGCCTGGGTGGCGCAGTCGGTTAAGCGTCCGACTTCAGCCAGGTCACGATCTCGCGGCCCGTGAGTTCGAGCCCCGCGTCAGGCTCTGGGCTGATGGCTCAGAGCCTGGAACCTGTTTCCGATTCTGTGTCTCCCTCTCTCTCTGCCCCTCCCCCGTTCATGCTCTGTCTCTCTCTGTCCCAAAAATAAATAAATGTTGAAAAAAAATTAAAAAAAAAAAAAAAATAAATGTTTATTTTTGAGAGAGTGTGAGCGGGGGAGGGGCAGAGGGGGGGGGGGGGACAGAGGATCTGGAGCAGGCTCCACACTGACATCAGTGAGCCAGCTGCAGGGCTCAAACCCACAAACCATGAGATCATGACCTGAGCTGAAGGTGGACACTCAACCAATTGAAGGTGGGCTCTCGACTAACTGAACCCCTACATAGAGTTTTTTTTTATCCTGTTCCATTTATTAGATAATCTCCCCTTTTCCCCAATAATCTGACCTATCACCTCTGTCATGTACCAGAGTTTCAAAACTGCATGGATCTTGTCTATATTGAATATATTCTGCATAAACAAAACAAACAAACAAACAAAACTGCCTGGATCTATTGCTGGGCTCTCTGTTTTATTAGTTAATCGGTCTATCCCTGGACTAGTACCACACTTCTTAAACTGGATAAAGAGTACAAATGACCCCCATATATACCCTGCCCCCCCAGAACAATTGGTTGAAGGCTCTTTGAAGAAAGCAAACTCCAACAACAACAACAAACCACTTGCGAGTACTGAAGTTTGCAGTATTTTCAGGGCAGAGCCAAAATTCAGTTAAAGCAAGATGATGAAGAAAATGTTCAGAGATCTAATAATTGAGTTTTTACTGTTAATGCACTGTTAATTCCAGAGATTTAGTGGTAGAGAGTGGAGGGAAGAAGAGATAGTAGCAGAAAAGTAGATGTATAGTTAACTTCTGAGATTAAGAACATGGGAGATTAGGGGGGACCTGATGATTAGGGGCTTTTTGGGGTGACCAAAAATAGGGATAAAAAGCACAGAGATTATTCCTGGTGGGTTCAAGGCGGATTTTGGTGGTGAGGCTGTGAGTATTGAAGATTAGGGAAGGAGGGGTATCTACTTCTGTTGCCATGGATGCACCAAGGTAGTCCCCCCACTTAACCCCATTCTGGGGAGAGGCAAATTTACTGTGTATCACAAGACTCCCCCTTGACTCCTGTTGGCAATTACAGGTGAGGAAGCCAGTATAACTAAAGAACACACCATCTTAATTCCATGTCCCAGGGGCCCACTTCTGAACCCTGCTAGGAAAGGGTTGCCTTTCTCCACAGTGCTATCTTTTGTCCCTGGCTTTTAAGATACCTTAGTGTTCTAGGGTTTCATTTTGGTTTATCTAGATCATATTTTTGCTTGGTAGCTTTAATCTTGTGTAGAGTTAACAGGATACCCACAGTCTTGAAGATTATTATCTTTCATCGGTTCTGAAAACTTCTCATTTTCTCTTAAAATATTGTGTTTTCCTCATGTTCTCTATTTTTTCCTTATGGAAATCTCATTTGATATGTGTGGTACCTTCTCATTCTATCTCTGATAACTCACATGTTCCATACTTTTGAACCTATGAAGCATGCTGGGTAATTGCTTCAGTTTGTCTTTCAGTTCATTCATTTTTTTTCTTTACCTCTGTATAGGCTGCTGTTTAACTTGGCTGTTGACTTTATTATTTCAGTTATATGTTTCATTTGAGGAAGTTTTGTTTCCAAATCTGTCTCATATTTTTGATAATCTTATCTTTTAATTTTCTCTTTTGTTTTTTTTAATGTGCTGATTTCTTATTCTGTATCTGATAATTCCAAAATCTCTAGCTGTTATAGATTTGGCTTTTGTATTATTTTGTTTCTGCGGACTCTGGCTCGTATTGGCTTTTTATTGTGATCTCATTGTTCTGGGATCCATCTTTACCTATGGGAATTCTCAGAGGCCTGGGTCAAAAGTACTTCTACAGAGAGTGCTTTAGAAAGTATTTGCCAGACGCCTAAGGGCGCTTCCATTCCAAGACCAATTGAAACCAAATTTTTGGTTTGAGGTATTTGGGGCCACACAGATAGTGTGAATTCTAGCCACAAACCCATGGATTTGTAGGCTTGTGGTTATAAATTCTCTGGGGAAAAAAACATGTTTTTACTTCCCTTGTTCTGCTCAAAGCCAAAGCCCAAAAAGGCATGTATTCATTCCCTCTAAATTTTTGGAGGAGGGGCAGCACCCACTGAAGGTACCCTTAAGGATCCTGGCTTCAAGGTAGTGGTCTCTGATAGGAACTTCCACCATAATCAGACACTGAACATTGCCTCTTGCCTCCTTGGCTAACAGCCCATTAAAACCCAAGATCCATGCTAGACCATAACGGATGGATGTATGTCCCCAAGGGAAAGTCCTTGCTTCTGAGCTAGTATAACGTTTCTGTTTGAGCTTTCTTATTGTGACTAGACTCCAAAAAATCCCCTTTGTTTCCTTACATCTTAGCCCTTCTTAAAAGTTATGTATTACCTTTCTACCTTGTCTGTAAACATTACATGTAAAAAATAAGGGTAGAATAAACAGTTGTCATTCCTCTTTGCCATAAATTAAATAGCAAAATGGCTTCATCAGAGTTAGCCAGAATTTTATTCTGTTATTATTAGGACAGCTTGTTATTATATACATTGTGATTACAAACTACTTGAAAGGGAAAAAAAAAAAAACACAAAAAACAAAGTACAGACAAATACAGAAAACAATAGCTCCCTAATGAGGCCCAGATGTCTTGTATTTGAAGTCGGCTTTTTAAGAACATTCAATTCTAAGAAGTGAGGACAGCTTGGTTCATAATAAATTGAAAATACTTATAAATGGAAGGCATCACTCTTAAGGGAGAGTAAAAGATTTAGAAGAGCTTAGAGTATAAGCTCAAATTCAAGGCAAATGTAAAATAGTTGCTACCCACTGATAGTTTTTAGACATTCAGCAACAACAAAAAACATTAACATGTATTCATTCAGTACATACTTTTTAGGTATTTTCTATGGATACCTCATTGAATGCTTTGGGAGATACAGAATTAAATGTTATGGGAGAAGCCATTTCCAGTCTAAGTAGTTTATCTATACCCTTTTATCCTTATTATCTTTATTATGTTGTTTCCACATAGTAGGTATAACCATATTGTAACAGTATTAAGTGTGTACAAGGAGCATTTGTATCAGTTCTATCTGGTTGATAATTCTTACTGTTTACTATTGTTCCCCGAACTAGTTATTTTACTTTTTAGTTTCAGGCATTGTTGCCCTCTATCTATAGGTTGGGAACAAATTTGACTTGTTTATCCTTTCATTTGTACTTTTCTTTTAACAGACATTAGGTGTCTGTTTAGGTCCTCCACTAGCCACCAGGGTACTCTTGCGAGGCCAGGGGGGAAACAAGCTATGGTCTCTATCTTCACGAGGCTTACAAGCTAGTAAAGGAGGCAGCCATTAATAATAATTTTAAAAATCACACAAGTATGAAGTTGCAACTGTGATAAATGGTATAGAATAAAAGAATATAGTACTGTAAGAATTTAAGAAAGAGGGATTTACAGAGGTTAAAAAAAAGAAATTATGAACCAGATTCTGAACATGTTCTAAACAATTTCTTGTTCTGAACAAGTCTTAAACCAAGTTCAAAACATATCAAGTATTTACCTTTCTTATTTCAAAGGTTGATAGTTTGACTTATCCAGTATGCTTTAAGGATACCTAAGTACATAATGACTTGATTATTGTGGAGAAAAAAATACCACCGGGAAGATCCTCATTACTCACATGGACCAAGTATTCCTGTAACTTCTATTATATAAGTAAATGTGTTCTTCCCTCTGCCTACCCCATTGAGGATAACTGGCCCATTTGAACAGATACCTTTGATTTCAGTGTTCTTCAGGAGATGGCTGGTGGTTTTCCTCTAAAACCCTTATACATAGAATGAATTCCAAGTTGGGAGTTCTCTCTGATGGTGGTGGTGGTGGTAGTTAGTTACATTTTAAAAACTGCTTTTGGAATTACAACCATGAATAAAGATTGAGTCATTAAATGTTCATAAGTATTCTCAATGGATCCTAAGTCCTCACTTAAATAAAAAGTGCCAGTTTCAGCCTATATCAGAAATCTTAAAATATGCATTTTGTTTTTATAAACAAAACCAACTATACTACCTACTTGAGTTAAGTTATTCATGTCCTGCCCCTTGAAGACTTCAAATATTTCAAATGAGTAAGGTCAAGAGAAATATATAGTCTTGTTTTAGTGGATTTTAAAAACATATTTGAGGGGCGCCTGGGTGGCGCAGTCGGTTAAGCGTCCGACTTCAGCCAGGTCACGATCTTGCGGTCCGTGAGTTCGAGCCCCGCGTCGGGCTCTGGGCTGATGGCTCAGAGCCTGGAGCCTGTTTCCGATTCTGTGTCTCCCTCTCTCTCTGCCCCTCCCCCGTTCATGCTCTGTCTCTCTCTGTCCCAAAATTAAATAAACATTGAAAAAAAAAATTAAAAAAAAAACAACATATTTGAAAGTATTTTTGTATATATGCAAACTACCAAAATAATTTTGAATGGATTGTACATAAGTTATTGTCATAATTGAATCATCTGTTTGTGGCTGGCTTTGAAAGAGTTTTTTTACCCCTTATTTGTAGGATTATTGAGTTATTTTTAACTAATTCAGCAGTCCTTGGCTATACACTTAAACTTTTTAAAAACAAATTTGTGCAAAACTAAAAACAGTTATAATGAAGTTGTTTTTTAGTCACATAGTGGCTTCTCTCAAATGAAGCTAAAACTGTCTGAAGAATGTTCTTGTGCATATGCCAAGAGGCTTCTGGGATGGACATATTTTTAAGAACCAGAGCATAAACAACTGTGATCTGTGGCAAGAGATATAAATGACCTCATGATGACAATGAAAACAAAGCATTTTTAAGTTATCATGGTGTTGTGTTCATTCACTGCAATGTGTTTGTCATTCTACTTAATACACATTTGGTGTATTAAGTGAGAGCCAGGCAAAAAAATTACAGACTGTATTGAACTGAAGATAACTATTTCTTTGTTGTTATAAACCAACTAAATACCAGAAAAAAAGTTTAAAATATTTTCTGAGAATAATATTTCATGAATTTTCTACAACTATAGGTCCTTAAACACACATACCCAGACCACTTTGGGATAAAGGCCATTTATTTATATCCTAAAGTTTTGATTCATTTTCTGTTGGAGAGAATATGTTCCAAACTTACAAGATCAAACAGTTGGCTTGAAATAAGAATTCCTCCTTCAAGACAGATCAATTAAGTGTTTATTAAGTACTTACTATGTGTCTGGCACTATGTTAAATATTATGGAATACAAAAGAAGGTGACTTTAGCTGCCTTTGGTTTAGTTGGAAGAAAACTCTAAAGTAAAATAGATGTTATATAATCAAGTACCAAATAAAATAATATATAACTTCTCTGATACAAGTAATGAAATAGCCCTTCTTTTCAGAAATGACTTCTAATCATTGTTTAGAACAGTGGTTCTCAACTAGAGGTAATTTTGCTCCCAAGAAGACATTTGGCAATATCTGGAGACATTTTTATTTTCATGACTGAAGCTATTGGCATCTACTGGATAATGCAGAGATATTGATAAACATCCTTACAACTACAGGATAGTTCCTCACTACAAAGAATGATCTGGTCCAACATGACAGTAGTGCTGAAGTGAGGAATCCTGCTATAGAACCTACAAATGTCACGTGCTAATAATAAGTTTTGAAGTTATGGGAGCTGGCCTCCTGTTTTCCCGTAGACCTCTACTGCACCTGTAAATGTTCTTTGCCTGAGACCCTTAGATCCTTATATAGAAATGACCTTTGAGTATCCATAAGCCCCTGAATGCTGTATGCAAGTGTTTCCAGTACAGTGTTTCAGAGAGAGATTCTATATCTTATCAAATTCTCAAGGTACCCATGTTCCAAAGAATGTTAAGACCCTACATGTGTAGTAGAAGTTCATAGTGATTGAGACACATCAAAACAATGTCCTAGTTACTTAAAAGAGACAATGGTATGGAGCTTTCCTCAGCATCATTCTAAGCATCACGTTAAGCTTCAGGGATCAAAATTAAACAATACTTTTTGGTGGAAAAAAAAGTCTCTAAGTATATCAATTTAATATTTAGGAATAATAAAATCTTTCTTAGTGTTTGAAGAAATTATACTATAATACCTTAAGATTATTTAAACATCTTATTTAATAATACAATACTGTGCATGTAGAATTAGACTAGACTGATTGCATGCTAACCCACAGGCATAATATATAAACCTACTATTTTATTATTTGAAATCAATGTCTTTTGTCAGGATTTGTTGCTTTCTCCCAAATGAGGGTCCCAATTTACATTTCCTTAGTGCTGTGTATCTTGATTCAGTCAGAGATCTGGACATCATTTTATACAGTTCACATTTCTCTTACAAATGGTTAAGTAAAGTGAATTGTATTTTTCTCATAAGAAACATCTTTGAATTGAGAGTTGTGGTTCTGATTTGGCATGCAATAAATCAGAGATCTTACCAACAGTATCTCATAAAAACAAATCTACATAACCTTGAGTATGCATATAATTTAATACTTTTCTAAGTCATAGAAATTTGGAGATTAAGTCTTGGCTTAAAAGCCAAGGAAGGGACCTTAGAGATCATCTATTCCAGCTGTTTCAGGCTGTTCTTTGAGGCACAAGACCCAAAACACTACTTTTAGTTGTTATGTATTTGGACTTCTACCAGATATTTTCTTTGAGGGGGAAAAAAAAGGTGTATGTGGGTGGGAGGGTTGCATGCTTCTGATCTAGACCAACCGCTCTTTGCAGATAAAGAAACTGAGACCCAAAGCTTTTGATTTTATTCATCCACTATATACATTTCTTTTCTCTGGGTCAGACCAGCATTTTATATGTATCTGGCCATGGTATAGAGGATAGCCAGGCAATTACAGTCATGTAGCTTCCTAGCTGTACGTTCTTAGGCAAGTTGCTGAATGTTCTTAGTCTCAGTATACTTACCAGGAAAAAAAAAAAAAAAAGAATTGTTATATCCTTAGGATTGTTTTCACCTTAGAATTTAGAAAATATCTGGGAAGATGATCTGGATTGACCGTGACTCTCTTAAAAAGCATTTTGAATCATTCCACTAATATTTTTCTGAAATGAATATTGTGTCATCTAAATATTGAAGCTGCCTCCTCCCCAGATTGAACCATGATGTCCAGAAAATACTGTAAAGTAAAACAAACATCTTTATTATCAAAGGTGACAGCACCAATAATCACATTTCCTTTATTTTGGCAGTAGTGAGGGTCTTCATGGATGGTAGGTCAGCCTCAGGGCTTTTTCTTCCCCACTTTCACTCCTGTCCAGATATTACATAAGCCTTGTAGAAACACAAGTTAGGTACTGCAGAATATAAGAAATAGAGATGAAGTATTTATAGATGAAGTACAAGAGCAAATGACAACATTGAAAGAGGTAAACCATACAAAGTGGAATCAGAACTTGGTGGTCCTTTTGATCTTAAGGATGTATTTCACAGAGTAGTTGAGAGATTATGAGAACTCTTTCCTCCTGGCCTATTTCAACAAGGATTGCCTTACTAATCAATTTTTGATAGTCACCTATAGTTACCAGAGAATGCAGTCTTTTATTTGGGC
Source organism: Prionailurus bengalensis (assembly GCF_016509475.1). Classification (NCBI taxonomy): domain Eukaryota; kingdom Metazoa; phylum Chordata; class Mammalia; order Carnivora; family Felidae; genus Prionailurus; species Prionailurus bengalensis. The sequence goes on along the minus strand of NC_057354.1, from coordinate 39,264,123 downwards.
AACAGAGCAATTAGATATAATTATGTTAAAGACCACTTACCATTTACTATTAAAAGTGAATGATTAGTTGTGTCCTGAGAAGATTTTGTTCCAGGATTTTTCTTAGAGTCTCAAAGCAATTTAAGTATAGAGAAATAAAATTTAAACCTAAATAAAGGATTTTTCTTTAGTGGTTTGACTGCATATCAACTTGCTGGGTTTGCTTACTTATTTATTTTGGTTTGGTTAAGTTTATTATTGTTTGTTATTAGGAAATAGCATTGATATGATTTGATCCTATATTACTCTGATTTTGGAGTTACATAATTCAGTATTGTATTTTATTTTGTTACTCTGTTAAATATCTGTAAGTGATCTTTTTGGTGAATTATATTTTCAACTGAATGAAGATAATAACATTTTATTTTTTTATTTTATTTTTTTTTAAATATATGCTTTTATTTTACCTAAGGACGAGGGAAGCTTCTTTTTGTAGAATATAGAACTATATCCAGCTAATGTATGAAAAGGGACAGCATAGAATTTAAAATAAGATAATAACATTTTAAACTGAACTCTATTTGTGTTTTTTCTTAGGTCTGAAAGAAAGTGCAGAAGAGATGGTGAGAAACAAATTGGAAGGAAAAGATAAACTGACCCCTTGGGAACAATTTTTAGAGAAAAAGAAAGAGAAGAAAAGACTGAAAAAGAAACAAAAGGTATCAATGATAATTTTGGGCAAATATTTATTGAACAACAATCATGTATCAGAAGATAGCAGAAGATATCAGAAGATAGATAGCTAACCACTCACTAGAGTAGGCCATGTTATCACAATTTTAAGAAAGAGGAAAGGGAAAACCCAATAGCTTAAGTGTTTTCTGCAAAGCTACATAATGAGGTACAAATCCTAATAAAAGCCCAGAGCCACTTTAACTACTGTGCTCTAGTATTTTACATTTACATGCTACCTAAATAAAATAAACAGCTTAATTGATACCTAGATATAAAACAGTTTGGTTCTGTTTCTATTTTTGAGAAAAATATGCATACAGATTCTTCTACTTGAGGATATATACACATAGAAATTTTTAACATGCATGAATTTTTTTTCTACATTTGTGTTTCTCAACCTGAATTTTTCATTTTTCAGTATTAATCATATGAATCTTTTAACATCTTGTCATTAAATCCCTTTAATTAAGCCTATTTCCTCTGTGCTAATATGTTGTCTTGAAAAATCTGTTTGACTCCCATTATTTGGGGATAATATCTTTTCCACAGAGTCCTTAGTAACAGCAGAGACCACTTAATGGTTTTTGCTGCTAAAAATGCTCTATCTTGTCACTGAAATGTAGCATTCTAGCAGTACAGTTATTGCCTTAAGATAATATCAGTAATCACAGAATTTTGCAACTTTAGTAATCTTAAACGATTAGTTCTAGTCCAATCTTGATGCTTTATAGTTGTTGGAAATTAAGTGATTCATCTCCAGATACACAGCTTATTAATGGCCAAGCTGAGACCAGAATCCAGATCTCTCACTCCAGTGTCCTTTCCACTATACCGTATTCTCTAAATATACTACATAAGCTTGTCCTTTTGATGCAGCTGTGACTTTCAGTGCTTGTGAAGATGGAACGCTGCAAAATTGAATGATGCACTGGAGGGATTTTTAATACTCCTCTATTTAGTCAGTGTTTCTGGAAATAGATAATACAATGAGGATAAAGGGTAAAAACCCTGTCCCCCCTCTTCCTTAGAACTTCTTTTAAAACTAAGCAGGAAGTAAAATATCTTCTAAATAGAATAATTTCACAAGTTATTAAGCCATCTGTGTACTGTAAAACTTACAACTGGGTCTTTTTGGGTCAATAAAGTAGTCTCTTGTTTCTGAGATCTTTAGTAGCTATTCTCTTTTATTTTCATTTGCTGGGCACTTTGAGCTTATCTTGTGCTTTTACTCTTTCCCTTCATTGGGCTAAGCCTGGACTCATTACTACCACTAGAAATATGTTTGTTGAGTGCCAGTTTGTTCTAGGCTCAGTGCTCTGTACTGGATCACTGCTGGATTCCACAGATCCCTTCCACCCGCAGGTTCTCGTATACAGAGGAGTTTCAAGAATTTCCTTCATATTAAAAATATTTTGCCCCTTTTCCTCACTGTGGCTTCCATTTTGACGTTGAAAAATTATTACTGAAGAAATGAATACATGTTTATATGCAATAATTGATGCAGCTAAAGTTTAGATCTAAAATCAGTGACGTGAGTAGATATGTAGTTATTCTATAATCTTTGTTAGAAAAATTTATTACTACTGAATCTATTTTAAGAGTTTGGTAAACAAAATTCATAGAAGCTCTTGCTCTTAAAAGGATATTAATATCAAAATGAATACTTTTTAGGGCTTGGTGGGTCTTCTTCAGCATGGAAGATAATATTTAACAGTATGTATTCTGAATATTTTTGTTAAAATGACTCACTTTTTAGATTCTTGGAAATAACCTCAATCTGGTTTGTCTGACCTCAGTTCACATGTCCTATTTATTATATAGGTTTGATTTTTTATTTAAGTATTCTAATTTAGTAGACAGTCTGTTCAAATTTGATTAGGAAAAATATTAACCAACACATTTGCTTAAAAATAGCCAAAGAGTTTTCAAGGGTGGATTATAGATAAAACAAAATAATTGTTAAAATTGGGTGATGAAAACAGGGGCTTCATTAAGCTGTCCTTACTGCTTTTGCATATGTTTTAATTTTCATAATAAAAAAAAATCACTTTCTTGGGGCACCTGCGTGGCTCAGTCGGTTGAGCATCTGACTTCGGCTCAGGTCGTGATCTCACAGCTCGTGAGTTTGAGCCCTGCGTCGGGCTCTGTGCCGACAGCTCAGAGCCTGGAGCCTGCTTCGGATTCTGTGTCTGCCTCTCTCTCTGCCCCTAACTCACTCGCATTCTGTCTCTCTCAAAAATAAATAAACATTAAAAAAAAATAAATTAAAAAAAATCACTTTCTTTAACCAGCAAATAAATTGTTATAAATAATTATTTACATGATAATCCACAATGTATAACTTCAAGCTGTTGATAGTCACTGCCATTTCTCAATTTTGTGAGAGATAAGGCCACATCTTTTCACTGATCACCCACATAAAAGTGTTCTTCTCTTTTGAATGTCTGTATCATTTCATTTTTGCTTCTTCTAGCACTTCCTATCTTGAACTGCTATTACTAATATATGTGTCTGTTTACGTGTCTAGCTTTTTTTTTATAGATTGTAAAATTTTTATTCATTTTAATTTTTTTAAATGTATTTATTTTTGAGAGTGTGAGTCGGGGAGGGACAGAGAGAGAGACAATCCCAAGCAGGCTCTTCACTGTCAGCACAGAGCTGAACACAGGGCTTGAACTCACAAACCATGAGATCATGACCTGAGCCAAAATCAGGAGTTGGACACTTAATCAACTGAGCCACCCAGGTGCCAGATTATAACTTTTTTAAAGACAGAAACCATGTATCTGATAACTTTCACTTTTCCCAACAACCCTACATAGCTTTATGCATTTATTAAATATTCCATAAATATTTATTTTTATCCATAAATATTTGTTGAAGAAACAAAAGAATGATCAGATAGGAGTTATTTTACAAATTAATTTTAAAAACTGGTTTCATTCTAGATTGTACTGTTTGATTTAAAAGAAATAAGATGTTGGGGCGCCTGGGTGGCTCAGTCGGTGGGTGTTCAACTTCATTCAGCTCAGGTCATGGTCTTGCAGTTTGTGGGTTCGAGCCCTGTGTTGGGCTCTGTGCTGACAGCTCAGAGCCTGGAACCTGCTTCAGATTCTGTGTCTCCCTCTCTCTCTCCGCTCCTCCCCCACTCACACTCTGTCTCTCTCAAAAATAAATAAACATTAAAAAAATAAAATTAAAAAAAAATAAAAGAAATGAGATGTGATATATATATTTACGGATATATGTATATACACAAAGTGGAATATTAGTGATCAAAAAGAATGAAATCTTGCCATTTGCAACAACATGGATAGAATTAGAGTGTATTGCACTAAGTGAAATAAGTCAGAAGACAAATATCATATGATTTCACTCATGAGAAATTTAAGAAACACAGCAGATGAACATAGGGGAAGGGAAAGACAAGATAAAAACAGAAAGGGAGGCAAACCATAAAAAACTTAAATACAGAGAACAAACTGAGGGTTGCTGGAGGGGTTGCTGTGGGGGGATAGGCTAACTGGGTTGATGGGCATTAAAGGAGGGCACTGTTTTGGATGAACACTGGGTGTTATATGTAAGTGATTAATTACTAAATTTTACTCTTGAAACCAGTACTACACTATAGGTTAACTAACTTGAATTTAAATTAAAAAAAAAAAAAATAGGGTACTTACATAAAAAAAGAAAAAGAAATGATAGGATTTTTCTTCATTGTCTTTGTAATAAACTGTATGTATTTTTATATTCACCTTAAGGCTCTTGCTGAAGAGGTCAGTGAAGATGAACTTCCCTCTGATGTTGATCTGAATGACCCATACTTTGCCGAAGAAATTACAAAAATAGGTAAGCCAGCCCATATTTGAGTTTTTAATTGGAATTTAAAGAAAGGTGACATGGGTAGAAGCAGTGTAAACTACTCATTCTCTTAAAATTCCTAGAATTTGTGTACCTCTTTTAGTGGCTTATAAGCAAGGTCTGTCCTTTGGGGTATAAACATCTATCCAGTTACAAAGGGTCAGCATACAAATAATTTCATTATAGGAGGCTTTGGTGATGTAATTGATTTAATGGTTTACTAGGGAATCCCTTTTTTGGAAATATCCTTGTAGACAGATTGACTATAAAAAGATGAGGGGAAAGGAAGTGATCTTCTTGTGTACTTACACTGCTTTTCTATGACATATCTCTAGGTCTTTACAAAGACTGAAAAAGTGAAAGTGTGAAATAAATTTGTTTATGTGGATGTGTGTATAAATTTCTTAGAATTTTTACATGGTGTTGTAGCATGAAAGCTTTTCTGCTCAAATATACAAAAACATCTATGTTTCATTTATCCATTTTTACATTTATCCTGCTTCATCATTGTAGATGAAAGCCAGCTTCCTCCCCTTTTACCTTGGATCCCAGAACTATCTGGTATTTGATTTCCTGTATCCAAGGAGCTTTGTTTCCATCATATATGCACTGCTCATTCTTTCCCTAATGCTTTCATTCTTACCTTTTGGTTATGTGTAAATGTGTGTGGTAAGGTTCAGCCCATACATACACAAGTCAGTACAGAGACTACTATAAGCATTTTCCATTTGTTCTCATGCATTTTGCCTTTTTCCTGATCAGAATACCACACACATGAACTCCAAAAGGCTTACTCCTGGAGCAGCTCCAAGCTGGCATTGTAAAGAGAAGGATTTTATGAAGTTTCCCTGCTTCTTGTCCCTGGTGACTAGTGGGCCAGAATAGTTCTCAACAGGAAAGTCAAAATTGCTCAAAATTATTTCCTGGTTGTTACAGCCTTTTAGCACTCGCATTTTTTTTTTTTTTTTTGATGAAAAAGGAGATCAAGATGAATAAAGTATTATAGGATGTCAGATTCTTAGGAATTGGAAAGGGAAATGGAAACTTAGCATATTCTGCTTTTTATCATACCTGAGCGGTCATTTCTAGAAGATGATGGATTTTAGCCTTATCCTCTGCTTTCAGAAAACCAAGTTTATAATGGAGAAATGCAAAACATTATAGTTTCCTTGTTCTCATTCCAAAGTGCTTCATTTGGCATGTACAGTCTGGTCAGATTGTAGAACTCAGGGCAGGATTCAAAGAGTAAGTTAAATTGTTTGATGGCTTGGGGTGGCTTGTGTCTTGGAATCAGCACATGTAAATTGTGAATAAGCTCTCACTAAAGGTAGTAGCAGAAGTTCCAAGGAAAAGTGTAGATAAAATTTGTTTGCTTTCAATATACTTTTGATTTCAGAATAAATCCTAAGAGTAATTATTTGTATCTGGGCTTAAGTTGTTTCTTTAAAGGGAAAAGAAAAACAGAAAGGCTGAGAATTTTTTTTTTTTTACATAAATTTTAGGACAAAAAAAATGTATCTTGCCATGTCTGTTTATTCATACTGTCAATAAATATTGCCTCCTCGGTGCTGGACACTCTGCTAGGCTAGAGATATAACAGTAATAATACAAGCACGGTTATGTTTCTTGAGAAGTCTGTGGTATTAAGGAAGTCATGCTAAACAGGTAAACAGATAAGAATATTGTAAGATATTGTAAGATCAGTGTCTTAAAGAGAATAGGGTAAGAGTGCCTGTGTGGCTCCATCGGTTAAGTGTCTGACTCTTGATTTTGGCTCAGGTCATGGTCTCACAGTTGTGGGTTTGAGCCCCACATGGGGCTCTGCACTTACAGCATTGAACCGGCTTGGGATTCTCTCTCCCTCTCTCTCTGCCCCTTCCGTGTTTTCTTTCTCTCTCTCTCCTTTTCTCTCTCTCTCTCTCTCTCTCTCTCCCCCACCCCCAAATAAACAAACTTTAAAGAATATAGCCTAATATAGAGGATAAAACTGGGAGGAAGGAAGAGTAGCTTACTTTAGACACAGAGGGGGGCCAAAAAAAAAAAAAAAAAAGACTTTTCCAAGGTGGTGACATTTGAGTAAGACCTGTAGAATAAGAAGGAGTCAGGCATAAAGAAAACAAGGGAAAAGTAGGTATACAGGCTGTGAGGTGAGAAAGAACTTGTGTTGGAGAAATTGAAAGACCCAATGTGACTGGAAAATGGTCAGAGGAGTTTGATAGGAGGCCAGGCTGGGACACAGGATCAACCCTGCATGGCCTTGTGTCATGGCAACACATTTTGATTTTACTCTCCTAACAGTAGGAAGCCACTGAAAGGTCTTTAAGCAAGAACACGACATGATCTGGTGTATATGTTGGTTCCTGTCAAGAGAACAGATTGAAGAAAAGGCATCAGTGAGAGCTGAGAGACCAGGCTTTTCAAGAGGTGATACTGGTTTAGGTAGCATGCCAGTAATGGAATTGGAAGGAAAAAAGTAAATGGAATTCTAGATATATTTTAGACATACACTTGTGGACTTACTTGAATAAGGAAGAAATTTAGCAGAACTAGATTTTTGTTTTGAGTCTCTAGAAGAATATTCTTCCATTTACTGAGTTAGGAAGGAATGTAAAAACAGTAGGTTTGGGTGGGAAGTAAGGTCAATAGTTCCATTTGGGGTATAATCACTTTGAGATGTATTAGGTTACATTTATAAAGAAGTCTGGGTGATCAGCCAAAAAGTCAGTGCAGGTACAAACTTAGGAATCAATAGCATATAAATAGTATTTCAAACCATAGAACTGGAAGTTAAAAGCATTGGTAAGAGAGGAGGGTGCGTGATTGGGCTCTAGGTTGGGTAAAGCTTACACAAGGCACTATTACTCTGTCATACTGGAGAAGGTACTACTTGGAAGGTAGGGAGAAAGTTGAAGAAACTGAGAAGGAGCAGCTGTGGAATAGGAGGAAAAGCGTTAGTGTTTGGAAGGGTGTATAGTTCAAGTCCCATGGCTGAGCAGGACAGAGACATTTTAAGCCAGATGGACTTGGATACATTTGTAACACCTTTGCCCTTGGCAATCCCATAGAGCTAAACTTACATACTCTTCAAAATATGGAGGAATTGAGTTCATTGATTAATGCCAGACCTGATGTTTGGCTTGGGTTAGGAGCCAGTTGTGAGTACTAGAAATCTTTTCTCACTTTTCCTTCTGTTTTTCCCCTACACTATAAACTTGCTATAATTTTTTTCTAAACTACAAACTTGATATCAAATGAGAGGTTCAAAAATATGTATTTCTAGAATTAGTTAATAGTTAATTTTTACTCTTAGAAATGAAATACAGTTGACCCTGAACAACATGGATTTGAACTGTGAATCCACTTATACGTGGATTTTTTTTGTGAATGTAGTACAGTACTGTAAATGTATTTTCTCTTATGATTTTCTTGATAACATTTTTTATTTCCTCTAACTTTATCATAAAAATATAAATGTAGTAGGTACAAATATGCAAAATATGTGTTAATCGACTGTTTATGTTATTGGTAGGGTCTCTGGTTGACAGTAAGCTACTAGTAGTTAAGTTTTGTAGAAGTCAAAAAGGCACATATGGATTTTCAACCATGTGGGGGGTCAGTGCCCCAAACTTCTGTGTTGTTCAAGTATCAGCTGTATTGGAAAAATTTGTTTATTGCTGTCTAATTGCATAAACTCTTTAATAAGATTTTGTTTTTGAAGAAGGAGAGAAATAAAATACATCACATGTAAATATACCCTATTAAAATGTATCCTTTGTCTTGACAACCTAGATATTTGATAAACAATAAGCCATCCTGAAAATCTAATAATATGGTATACATACTTGATTCATTCAAACAGTATGATGAGTGCTTATATCCTACTGCTTGCATATGTTGGCTTGCAGTTTTAAAATGCTTTTATATGTACTCTGTCTTCTAATCCAAACTTCAGCCCACTTTATAGATGAGTAAATTGAAATTCAAAAAACATAGTTGAATTGCCCAAGGGCCAGTGGTAAATGGTAGAACTTGAGTTTAAATGGGCTCCCATTTTGTAACCCTACGAGTATGTTGTGAAGACCAAAGCCAGAGCCAAGGACCCATGTGTATAAGAAGTGGATATAGGGAACTGCTGGATTTCCCAGAAAAGCCAGAATGCCCAGGTCCAAAGGATGATTAACAATCTGTATCTGTTAATCTTGGAACTTGCTACAAAAACAGTGAATTGCAAGGGGCTTTATCACTCCCTTCTGGTCAGTACTGAGACCGCATTTGCCCTCCAGTGAATTCTTTTAACTGTTTTCCTAAGAAGTACTCAGCTAAACCCTCTGGAGGAAGTTTTTTATGAGAACGCTTCTCAGACATTACAAGTAATAGAATATGAAATTTCCTTTACAGATATTCCTTGTACAGGTCAACTTTTTTTACAACAAATCTTTTTCCATAGATGTATTCTGTTACATTTGTTGCTTAAAGAGATAGTAAGGATAGTAAGCCCCAGTAAGGATTGTTTAGATTTATTTTTTTAAGCCATTAACATCTGATTTTGAATCTCTGTCAATGTATTAGAATCATCCATATGTACTTTTTGCAGCAGTCCCAGGACATGTGGTTTTTTACTTGCCAGAAGATTTACTAAAAAATAAATACAACATTTCAGAACAGGGACTTTCATTTCCCTAGTACTCTTATCTAACTTAGGTCTGAAAACTTTCCAAGGAGAAAAAAAAATGTTTAAAAAAAAAAAAATAAGATATGCTCTCTTAATATGATCTTGTTAACAGTGCAGAAAGGATTTCTACACATTATTTATCTTCTGACTAAACAGTTCAGGCCGGCAGAGTAAATTCTTTGTGAGCAAAAAAATTTTTATCATGCTAAAATTGGATATTATTTTTAACCCTTACCATTTTGGAGATTCTTTTTCCTCCTTTGCTACAATCTTTCTTTCAAGTTTATTTTTATTACTTTTCACCAGGTTGTTATAAAATCTGGAACAGTTAGTTGTGGGTTCTTTGAAATCATTTCCCACAGTTGTATATGAAGATCTTTATCTCCTTTATGTATTAATCATATACAGCCTGTTTTTTTCCTGCCACGGGATGATCTTCTGCGTATGTCACTTGTCCATTCACTTCAGAAGGAACTCTTGCCTTGAGAACATAGGAGCAGAAGTAAACTTAGGGTGTGGAAGTCAGACCCTAAGAAACTAGAACCCTGATGATATATATATGGATATAGATACACATTCTTTAAAATAGAGAAAACGTTATAATCTGAAAATAGATACCTCCATTTCCTGGAGAATATTTGACATAGAAGCAATAAAGATTTTCACTTTAGGAAGAAGGGCTGTCTACAAGTATTTCTTCCTGGAAGTGTAGACAAATGCCTTGGTAGCACTGAGGGGTGAACCTAAACACTTTGTGCTGGCATTTTCTCTCAGCTGGGTATGGCTGCCGAAGTACAGCAGGGACTTAATACACACGGAGCAGTTTCTAAAGCCTCTCTCCACTTTAGGCTTTGCTTTTCTTATTATCCCTCATTAGCTGCAGTTATTCAACCATGTTATATTCTGTGAATTTTACTTTTTCACAACAAACTGCATTTTTTTTAATGTTAATTCATTTTTTGAGAGAGAGACAGAGACAGAGTGAGAGTGGAGAAGGGGCAGAGAGAGAAGGAGACACAGAGTCCAAAGCAGGCTCTAAGCTGTCAGCACCGAGGCCAATGCAGCAACGTGCAGCTCAGACCCACGAACCATGAGATCATGACCTGAGCCAAAGTTGGACCCCTAAACAACAGAGCCACCCAGGCATCCCACAAAATGCATTTTTTTTTAATTTTATTTTTTATTTTTTTTTTAAATTTACATCCAAATTAGCATATAGTGCAACAGTGATTTCAGGAGTAGATTCCTTAGTGCCCCTTACCCATTTAGCCCATCTCCCCTCCCACAAGCCCTCCAGCAACCCTCAGTTTGTTCTCCATATTTATGAGTCTCTTCTGTTTGGTCCCTCTCCCTGTTTTTATATTACTTTTGTTTCCCTTCCCTTATGTTCATCTGTTTTGTCTCTTAAAGTCCTCATATGAGTGAAGTCATATGATTTTTGTCTTTCTCTGACTAAGTTCACTTAGCATAATACCCTCCAGTTCCATCCACGTAGTTGCAAATGGCAAGATTTCATTCTTTCTGATTGCCAAGTAATACTCCATTGTATATGCATATACCACATCTTCTTTATCCATTCATCCATCGATGGACATTTGGGCTCTTTCCATACTTTGGCTATTGTTGATAGTGCTGCTATAAACATGGGGGTGCATGTGTCCCTTCAAAACAGCACACCTGTATCCCTTGGATAAATGCCTAGTAGTGCAATTGCTGGGTCATAGGGTAGTTGTATTTTTAGTTTTTTGAGGAACCTCCATACTGTTTTCCAGAGTGGCTGCACCAGCTTGCATTCCCACAAAATGCATTTTAAATGGAAAGAGTTGTTAGAAGGAGAATGACATTTGATAGTGAAGGAATATAGCTTAGTGATTAACATTAGAGAGCCTGAGCTGGACTGCTCAGGTTTAAATCATGGTTCCTTCACTTACTAAACTTGAGAGAATTACTTAAGCTCTCTGTGCTTTGGTTTCCTCATCCACAGAATGAAGATTATAACAAATAATAGAATCTACCTCAGCATTGTTGTGAGGATTAAATTAGTTAATATATATAAAGTGAAGAGAACAGTGCTGCTGCCTATCACAATAGTAAGTACTATGTAAGCTTAGAGACCATTGGTTTCTCTGCGTTGGAAGTGCAGAACACAGCTTAGCCAAAGAAGACCGTGTTCAGTAGTTCAGAGAAGATTGGCATCGTGAAATAACATTCTAGAGTAACAGAACATGTCTTTGTAGATTCTGAACCGTCTTATTCATTGCACTAGTGTTTCATACTTTTGCACCCTGATACCTGTTCCCTTTGTATCCCTCCTACTCCAAAGACCCAAAAAAGGAAGAGAAAAATCAGGCATCCACATGATCACCAAGGAGCCCAGGACATCTTATGTATGTGTAGTCAGACTATCATAACAGTAACAACAAGCACTTTATAGCACTGTGTGTTAGGTATTAACTGACCTCTTCATGTTTACTAATTTATTTAGTCCTCACAGTAACCCTATGAAGTAGGTGCTATTATTATAATCGCCATTTTACAGATAAGGACACAGACCCACACTGCCTTAACCGAACTGTGGTACAGCTGGAATTTAAACCCAGGTCAACTGCTCCAGACTCAAGTGCCTTTAATTGCTGTTCATGACTACCTGTCACTCAGGACAAGAACATCTCATCTAACATCTTGTCTCCAGAAGTCCCTGAGTCCCTAGGAATATAAGCAGGGTACCAATAAGGAGCCATTATTACCATAAGTAGTTTTGCCCAAAAATAGCACTAGAAAGTTAACCGAAGATCAAATTTGTCTTCAGAGAATGAGAGTTTTGTTAAACTTTTACTGTGAAATTCTTAATGCAAAGATGAATTTTTCATTTTCCAGATGAGTTTTTTATATACAGAGTTTTAAGAGTTTATATACTAAAGTAACTTTTGTGTGTGTGTGATTTCTTCTGTTGTTCTTACACTAAAAATGTAAGCTCTATTTAAGCTCAGATAACTATTCTCCTGGATATCTCTTAGGTGCTGTTTTTTTCCCCCTTAATGTTAAACTCTTTAAGCTAGCTGCATTATTTTCCTGTACATTGTAAGATGATGCTGCAACTCATTTTTTTTCCCCCAGAATAAAGCAAGTTGCCCAGCACCAGTTATTCAATAATCTCTTCTTTTTTCAGTGATATATGGTTCTGCATTTTATTATATACTAAGCCATAACTGTTCTATTTCATGAATGGATGTTGAATTTTATCAAATGCATATTCTATACCTATTAAAATGATCTTATGGTTTTTCTTTTTTAGTTAATGATGTAATCATACATTACTTTCAGAAGAAATTCCTTCCTTATAATATTCAGTCACCCCATCCAGATGTATTATTTCATTCACACCCATAGCCATCACTTAGTAATATTTTTTTACTTTCTTCAGTTTCTATATGTTTATTGATAAGATTATTCCTAGATATCTTGCATTTTTGTTCCTAGCATAGAATGTTATGAATAGTCTTACAGTTTTCCCCCCTTCTGTGTTGGTTTGTTGTGCCAGGTATAAAAGAAAAGAAAAAATCAGTGAAATCTACAAAAGATGGCATATCTCCGGTGGAAGAAGCTGAAATAGAAAGACAAAAGGTAAAACATGATCATTGTTACATGACTAGTGGATAATTGATATGTACAATTTAAATGAAGTTAGTTGTCTGCATAAGTTTCTACTGTCCCTAAAAAAAAAATAACTTATAAAATAAAATATAAAAAATAAAAATATAATATAAAAGATAAAACTTATATAGCAATGGTATTTATAATTAAGTTATAAAACACATAATTAAGTATTTTAGCAGTTCAGTTTTTAAGTTTTACCAAACATTTTTCCAACTAGTACAAAGTTGAAATTTATCTCAAACCCAAAGCATGTCCTTTTTGATTAAAAGGAAAATAACTCATTGTTAAAAATTCTTACTGTGGGGCACCTGGGTGGCTCAGTTGGTTAAGCATCCGACTTTGGCTTATGTCATGATCTCGTGGTTCACGGGTTTGAACCCCACATCAGGCTCTGTGCTGACAGCTCAGAGCCTGGAGCCTGCTTTGGATTCTGTGTCTCTGTCTCTCTGCCCTTCTCCCACTCACTCTCTGGCTGTCTCCCTCTCTCTCTCTCAAAAATAAATAAACATTGAAAAAATTTTGGGGGGGCTCCTGGGTGGCTTGGTCAGTTACGTGACCGACTTCGGCTCAGGTCATGATCTCATGGTTCGTGGGTTCAAGCCCTGCGTTGGACTCTATGCTGAATGCTTGCTTGGAGCCTGGAGCCTGCTTCAGATTCTGTGTCTCCTTCCCTTTCTGTCCCTCCCCAGCTTGTGCTCTGTCTCACTGTCTCTCAAAAATAAATAAATGTAAAAAAAATTTTTTTAATAAAAAAATTAAAAAATTTTTAAATTCTTACTGTAAGACCAAAAATACTACTATTAAAACCTTGAAATAATATTGCCATAAGTTTTAATTCAACCCAGATCTGTCCTATAATTCAGACTGCTTTTATGTTGTCAAGTGCTAATTTCTCTCTTATTATGTAAACAACATAAATTTAATGTATAAAATTAAAGTTTTTCTTGAAAATGCAGTGACCCTTATGCTTCAGTGACTCCAAAGATCCATGGCACAGATTAATATGTATTTTTGTTGAGGTAGGAATTGGAGTCAACAGTGTCCCTATGACTGATGTTCATGTCACTCCCTGGGAGTCAGCTTCACTGGTTACCTAAACTCTGCACCATAATGCATATTTTCTAACCTCCATTTATTGCACGTAACAGTAATGCTCATAGAGTAAACGAACACAAAGAAAATCTTTTGTGGAAAATGGCTTTAAAAAAGAAAGCCAACTAAAGGTGCCAGTGATGAAAGTGAAAGGAAATTAAAGCCATTTAAGTGTTAGTATAGGAAAATTCACCAAAGCCTGACAGCATACTCTGTATTTTCTCTAGTACACATTTTCTCTAGTATTTACTCAGTTCCTCAAAGTTCATGTTTAATTCCATGGTTGGTAGAAAATGCCACTCTTCAGTGGAAACAGACATATTAGATTTCAGAAGCAAATATTAAAATCCTGCCTTTATAGAAATGTATCAATATTGAAAAGTTAAAGGTAAAAAAGCAAAAGAAGGAAGAAATACCTTGCTGTTAAAGCACATGTTTGGAAAGTGTAGTTTGTGTCACAAAATACTACACATTTGTTAGCTTGAGTGTCATTACTTAAAAAGACCAAAGTGATGGGGCGCCTGGGTGGCTCAGCTGGTTAAGTGTCCAACTTCAGCTGAGGTCATGATCTCACAGTTAGTGAGTTTGAGCCCCGCATCAGGCTCTGTGCTGACAGCTCAGAGCCTGGAGCCTGCTTCAGATTCTGTGTCTCCCTCTCTCTCTGCCCCTCCCCTGCTCATACTCTGTCTCTCTATCTCTCTCAAAAATAAATAAACATTAAAAAAAATATTTTTTTTTTCAAGACCAAAGTGAAAATGAGAAATTTTTATTTGAGAGATTTAGGGAATCTTTTCTATAGCCTATTAACCAGTTATAATAAGTGAAATGTCTGGTTTTTAAATACAAACTTTCATTCCTCTTGGTGATGCTTCTAAAACTTTTACCTTATTGCTCTACCAAGATCTTTGGGTTTCTTTATGAGTTTTGGTAATCTACAATCAGTTTATAGATGATAAATGATGTCCCAGAGCATTAGCGACCAGGTTCTCTTCCTAGAGGGGATATCTGTGCCCCATACTTCTGCTTGGGGGAAAAAAAAAAGCACTGTTGTGTATTTGATCTTTATTTTCTCTCAACAGGCTGAAATGGCTCTGCTCATGATGGACGAGGAGGAAGAGAGCAAGAAACACTTCAATTATAATAAGATTGTAGAGCACCAGAATCTAAGCAAAAAGAAGAAAAAACTGCTGATGAAAAAGAAGGAATTATTAGAGGATGACTTTGAGGTAACCAGGGACAAAAGTCATTAGCCTCTTAAAGGTGGTATTGAATTTAAAGTCAACTCTGGAGATGATCACTGAGCACAACCAAAGTTAGCCTGAAATGTCTTAAGAAGGGCCCGTAGTAGAGCCAGAGCTACCATCTTTTAGTCCAAAACAGCCAGTTCATCCCAGGGTGGATCAAATCACTGTTTATTTAGTTGGGTACCAGGTGAAGTATTGGCTTGTCTTTTGGTAGCCCTATTGCACCAAAAATACATACCTTTTAATGTTAGAATCGCATGCAGTGTGATGCTCGCAGTGGGAAAGATATGCATACTCAAGCTTGACTGAAAAATAACAGGTTCATGTCACATCATATCACTGTGTACAATAGCCACTGCAATAGGCTATACTTTTTTCATTGCTATATCTCTTGTTTCTGTCACTCTCTCTTTTCCCTCTTTTTGCTAATAAGTACATATTCCTAATAGTCATACAGGCCTTATGTGTGGGTTTGATTGAGCCTGTACAAAAAAATCTATAAACAGCAGTCAGCAACTACTTAATGACTTCCAAGAGTAGGCCTTAAAACTCCATTGACTGTCTGTGGGATACAGTTTTCTAATGAATCAATACAAAATGCTCACATTTGTATTTTATATAATCAACAACTCACTTCAAAATTTGGCCCCATTTTGGGCCTTCTGATTTATTAATTTATTTGTTTTTCTTTTGTATTTGCAGGTAAATGTTAAGGATGCACGGTTTCAGGCAATGTATACTTCCCACTTGTTCAATTTGGATCCTTCAGATCCTAATTTCAAGAAAACAAAAGCTATGGAAAAAATCCTTGAGGAGAAAGCCCGGCAGAGAGAACAGAAAGAACAAGAACTTACTCAGGCAATAAAGAAAAAAGAGAGTGAAATTCAAAAGGAATCACAAAAGAGGTCCATTGATCCTGCCTTGTCAATGTTGATTAAATCTGTAAAAAACAAAACAGAGCAGTTTCAAGCAAGAAAAAAACAAAAAGTCAAATAGCTGTTTGTTGTTTCTTTTTGGATTGAGAATGTGTTCTCCTAAAGTGTACTGAAGTGATAGAGGGAATATTTATTGGGAACAAAGCTTTCTTTCAAGAATATGAATAAAATCTTATTCTGACAGTTGTAAAATTTCTTCCCCTATACAACAGTTTGACTTAATTGTGGATGATTGACAGATTGTTCTGTATGTTTCCACAGATTAATCATAATTAATTTAATTAAACTGAAATACAAGATTCATAAAATTTTTGTATTTTATGAAATTGAGTCATACTAGTAGAAAATTACTCTTGTCCTAATTTTTTAAAAGATTATTTACAATTCTATATAAAAATAGAGCAGTGCCCAGTTGTTAAGTCTGAATAAGAGTTAGGAACAATTTGAGAATATGTAGATGCAATGTATTAATTTCTCTGGAAAAGGAGGCAGATTTAGGTATCTATGTAAATTTATTTTTCTGGCCATAATGGATAGAAGCCAATAACTTCATTGTTTGTTCATGTTTATTATAGCTTGTTTATGAAATTAATTTGTAAATAAAAGTATAAAATATTTTTATTATTTTGTGTAGCACTGACTTCTTTACTTTTATATTTATATGTAGCACCTTAAATAAACTCTCTGAAAAAATACCTGAAAAATTGACTAAGAGGACAACTCTACGAAGAGGCAGTTCCAGGTTTGCATTGCTCATAATTGTATTTGAAATGTTCGTGAGCTCTGCAATGATTTTTCTATTTGTAGTAACAGAAAATTCTGTCTGCCCTTCAGATTTTTGGAATGCTTAGAAGGGTAGATATGTTGCTATAGAGTTTAAGGATTCTTAATTCCTTTTAAAATTAAGTTAAAACACACCTGTAGGGCCTTAATACTCCTGGATCTCCTCTGGCCTAGGTTTTATAAACTATTAACCATTTAGAGAGGAGAATTAAATGTGCTATATAAATAAGATAAAAAACAAAATGGTCACTTAGAACAAATGATAAATACGGTAGCTCCTGAAAGGCAGTAGGAGTTTAGCCAGGATTGTGGTAAATAGTAAGCTTAACATTTTTCATATAAAAATTCAAGCCTGCTAATGTAGTATGTGTTTTTAAGAATAAAAGGATGGAAAACTCAGAGGGATATCAAGATGACAAGGGCATATAAACAGACTCTGAAAGGAGAAAGAAAAAAAGAGGACATTGCTCATTATAATAGAGAAAAAGGCAGAGCAGTGTGTGTGTATGTTTTCATAAAGCACTGGCATTGTTAGGTAATTCAGCCAAATAAAGCAGTGTTCCTATTGATGCTTCTGTGAACTTCCCAGTATTTCACTCACTGAAAGACCATGAATCTTAATATGTTTATGAATATAGTCTATAAACAGTTTTATAATTATTCGTTTCCTAACTTTAAACTATTTAATCATAATGTAGGAATTACTCAGGGTTTGATTTTAAGATTCCTGTGAAACTTAGCCCTTTGGTGTTTGATTGGTTTGGTTTGGTTTGGTTTGGTTTTTTGTTTTTGTTTTTGAGTTCTATGTTTTTAAGTCACTGTTTTTAATTGTAAATCTCATATTACTAATCAGGCACATAATTGCTTACAACAAATAAGTTGAGCTTCTAAGTTATGCATAGCTCTGACTCCTCAAAGAATTGATACTTTTTAGGTAGAAGAAAAAATGAAAATAGTATTATCAGGTACATTAAATAAACATTCCACATCAAGAATGTGAGGATATCAATAAATAATTGCTAGTAGTAAAACTCAGGGGAAAAGTGGACACTGTCAAAATTCCAACAATGTGAGAATAGTTCGGGTGACCTTTAAGGTCACATTTATTTTATTTGTTTATTGTTGGTATCCTTGATACCAAAACCAGACAAAGACAGTACAAAAACACTGACCGACATGGTTAGTATGTAGAAATGTGACTCCTGGAGGATCTGTCCCTTGAATTTAGGCATAAATGTCCTCAAAATTAGCAGATTGAACCCAACATTGTAAAAAGAATTATACACCATACCAATAAATGGCGTTTAATTTCAGGTACACAGAGCTGGCTGATTCAAATTCAATCAACATAATCTATATTCACAGACTAAAGAAAATAAAATGATCATATCAATTGATGAGATAAAGTATCTGATAAAATCTAACACCCATTCATGATCAATAATAGGTTTGGAATAGAAACTACCTAACTTGATAAAGAGTATCTTTATGAAAAAACTAAAATTAACATACTGACTAGTGAAAGACTACACACTTTCCTAAGATTGAGAAGGAAGCAAGGCTGTTTTAACCCTGTCTCTGGAAGTTTTCTGTATTATGATGGCTTTGACCGCTGAAGCCTCACTGACCCTAGAGAAACTGCCCCACCCCATGCTAGCCAATTCCTGGAGATAGTAAATAACTTGCAAGCAAGCACGCTTTTCAAATGCAAACCAACCAATCCAGAGCCCATATCGCCAACCACCTCCTTTACTGAGCTTTCACACTCAGGGCTCTATCCCCCTACTCTATTCACCCCGTGTCCCGGAAGCAGACATACTAGGAACAGCCCATGTACCCTAGAGCCTACTGCAAATCCTAAACCTGCTTATCCCATCTTGCCCATCCCTCCCCAAAGAAACCACAAGGAAAGCTCTTGCCCATATCTTCCCCTGCCCTCTCTGCTTCCTGACCAAACCTAGTGTTTCTCTTTGTGGCCCCTTTCTGTGATATGCTATGCCCCCATTTTTGAAGGAATAGGAGTATAAAAAACTTACATCATGACTGTCATTCCCATGTCTGCTTGTCTTATATCTGCATAAACATATCCCAGGTATCCTTAAAACAATGTCCACTCTCACTACTCATTCAACATAATACTGAAAGTTTTAGCAAAAAACGAATAAAAAAGTAAAAAATACATAAAGATTGGACAGAAAGAAATATAACTGTTCCAATTTGCAGATGATATGATTGCCCTCATAGAAAATCCCAAGGAATCTACAAAAACAAAAACAGGCGCCTGGGTTCAACTCTTGGTTTCAGCTCAGGTCATGATCTCACATGGTTCGTGAGATGGGGACCCACATCATAGCCTGCTTGGGATTCTCTCTCCTCCTCTCTCTGTTCCTCCCTCTGTCTTTCAAAATAAATAAATTAAAAAAAAAAAACAACCCTCAAACTAATGAGTTCAGCAAGATTATAGGATACAATGTCTTGCACACAAGAATTAATCACATTTCTGTGTATGTACTAACAATGGAATATGAAAACTGAAATTAAAAACACAGTTGTTCCGGGGCGCCTGGGTGACTCAGTTAAGTGTCCAACTTTGGCTCAGGTCATGGTCTTGCAGTTCGTGAGTTCGTCAGGCTCTCTGCGGACAGCTCAGAGCCTGGAGCCTGCTTTGGATTCTGTGTCTCCCTCTCTGCCCCTCCCCCGCTCATGCTCGCTCGCGCTCTCTCTCTCTCTCTCTCAAAAATAAACATTAAAAAAAATTTTTTTAAACCACAGTTCCAAATAAAATAAAATACTTAGGTAAAAACTTACCAAAACGTGCAGAATTTGTATGCTGAAAATGACAAAATGCTGGTGAAAGAAACCAAAGACAAATGAGATGAGAAGACTCAGCATAGTAAATATGTCAATTTTCCCCCAATGGATGTGCATATTTAAGGCAATTTTGT